>NC_054875.1:47363125-47529566 GCF_018320785.1 Cheilinus undulatus
AAGGGAAAGATGAATGTTAGGCATAAATTATAATATTTATAATAATA
Source organism: Cheilinus undulatus (assembly GCF_018320785.1). Lineage (NCBI taxonomy): Eukaryota > Metazoa > Chordata > Actinopteri > Labriformes > Labridae > Cheilinus > Cheilinus undulatus. The sequence continues at coordinate 47,363,173 of NC_054875.1, forward strand.
ATGTTAATAATAATAATACTACTACTACTACTACTAATAATAATAATAATAATGAAATTAATAATAATAATAATTATTATTATTATTATTATTATTATTATTAAACTTTAAAAAACAACAGTAATAACGATAATAACAATATAAGACTTTTTATATATTATTATTATTATTATTGTTATTATTATTATTATTATAAATTAATGTTATTGTTATAATTATTATTTATAATAATAAAAATAATAATTTCAATAATAATAATAATAATAATTTAAAAAATAACAATAATAATTTTCATTATTATGAATCATTGTAATGTTTTTGTTGATAGTTTTTTTTTTTTCATTTTAATCAAAATAATAACTAAAAAAGACAAAACCCTGAGAGAGAAATTTATAATGATTTGAAAGAAACACAAGATACTTATGCCCTATAAAGAGGATCAGCGCTCAGTGAAGAAATCCCTAATCCATTACTATTTGCCTCCACAAGTCAACCGTGCAGACTGATTGGTAGTAAGAAACCTGCACTTCGCAGGAGTTGTCAAGTGGGAACCCTCCTTTGTCAGTGTTTCGCCCAGTTAGTCCCACGACGCCTCCAGAGGGCTGAACAGTGATTTTCAGCATCCCAGAGCCACCCCCCTCCATGCCGGCTCCCACCACCCACCATGTCAACACGCAGACATCATCTTACCTATCTTACCACATGGCCCACACAGCCTCAACAGCATGCCACCTTCAACAGACCCAGGCTCTGTACATGCAAGCTCCAGGTAGTGATGATGCTGATACTACCTTCCTTAACACTACTCATGATTACAGTGCAACAGTTATTACCAATAACTAAGAGGAAAAAAGAGGGGAAAATGAGACAGATTAGGGAGAGTGAGACAGACAGAGAGAGAGAGAGAGAGAGAGAGAGCAAGCTTTGCAATAGGGTGTGGGAGGCAGAGTTAAGGATGTGGTACCCTGTCATGGGTTAACACACACCCCTGGCCTGCCGTGGCACTCTACCCCCCCACTCCCTTATTTTCATGAGGGAAGACAGAGTAGAGAGAGGATTAAACAAAACTAACGGATAGAGAAGTTACAGGGTTTTGTCAACCTTCATGTTTGCCCCAGCTGGCATTACTCCTCCTCATCCAAATCCACTGACTGGCCTGAGCTGCTTCATCTGAAATTTCCTTAACTGCACTCCCAGCTCTCAAAGTAATGGAACCGCTGACCTTGCTACAAACCCTCTACATCCCACTTCTACTGGACGAGTCCTAACTTTCCATCCTCGCTGTTCAGCTTCTGCTCCTAAATCTGCATATCTCAGCTTCTTCCTTTTATAGGCTTCCTCCACAGAATCCTCCCACGGAACCGTCAGCTCTATAAAATAAACTACACGCTGACTGGCAGACCACAGCACTATATCAGGCCTATGATTGGTGCAAACTATCTCCTGTGGCACAATAACTTTCCCTCCTAAATCTACCTGCATCTCCCAGTGCATAGCATCCTTTAACTGGCCTGGTGCCTACCTAAAAACCTACCTCCTTTAACCTTCTGTCCCTCTCTGACAAACTGAACCGTCCTCGTTCCCTGATTACTTCCTGCATTCACCTGTTGCCTTCTGTTTTCATTTCCTGCTGCTAGACTTTTCAAATCCCTGTTATGCCTCCATGTATATCTACCTTGTGACAGACTGATCTTACATCCTGTCAAAACAACCTCAACTAAGAAACACTAAGAAAATTAAATTTAATCCAAAATAATAATTATAAAAAAACATTAACTTTGCATTTGTGGAAAAAACAATATTACTGATTAGACTCTATGTATAGCATCTGTTTGGTTGAAAAGAGTGTATGTTTACTTCTAAAAATAAAATCTGAATCAACATTTCTTCTGTTTTGATCAAAATAAAATGTTTCTACACCATTGGGCTCTTCAATTGGGAGTTGTTCTGTTTGAACATAATTTTGACTCTGTGCTGCCCTCCTGTGGCCTAAGCCAGGAACTGCAACCACATAAATCTGTGATGGCAGCGTAATATAAACCTCAAAACAGATAATACTTCTGTTAAGATTTTACACAAGAGGTAGTTAAATGACTAAAGTAGTAAAGTGGAATCAAACAGGAAAAGATGAACGTTAGGCATAAATTATCATGTCTATATAATAATAATAATAATGATGATAAATGTTAATTTTTTTATGAAGTTAATAATAATATTAATGATAATATAATAATAATATTAATAATGTCTCTCTCATGATTTTGACTTTTGTAATTATTAATTTTATTAAAATGAAAACAAAAAACTACCAACAAAAACATACTAATGCTTCAAAATAATGATTCATTATAATAATAACAATTATTTTTGTTATTTTTTTTAAATTATGAAAAATAAAATTATTAATTGTATTATTATTATTATTATTATTATTATTATTAAGTATTTTTATTCAACTAAAAACAACAACAATAATGATAATAGTAATGATAATAATAATAATTATAATAACAATAATCATTTTAATTATTATTATTATTATTATTATTATTATTATTTAAATAATAATAATAATAACAATAATCATTTATTATTATTATTTTTTTTTTTTTTTTAAATAATAATAATAATAACAATAATCATTTTTATTATTATTATCATGAATCATTATTATGTGTCATTAAAATGTTTTTGTGGATAGTTTTTTTTTTCCATTTTAATCAAAATAATAAGTAAATAAGTCAAAATCCTGAGAGAGAAATTTATAATGATAAGTACATTTTGAGATTAGAAGCTCCATGCTAGCTTCTAAAATATCTTAACCTGTTAAAACCTTCAAAAATTAAACAACCTCAACTAAGAAAAATAAAGAAATTTAATTAAATCTAAAATAAAATTTTAAAAAGCCCCTTCAACTTTGCATTTGTGGAAAGAAAAACCAAAATATTACTGATTAGACTCTATGTATAGCATCTGTTTGGTTGAAAAGAATGTATGTTTACTTCTAAAAATCAAATCTGAATCAACATTTCTTCTGTTTTGATGTAACTAAAATGTTTCTACACCATTGGGCTCTTCAATTGTGAGTTGTTCTGTTTAAGCATAAGTTTGACTCTCTGCTGCCCTCCTGTGGCCAAAGCCAGGAACTGCAACCACACAAATCTGTGATGGCAGCGGAATATAAACCTTAAAACAGATAATACTTCTGTTGAGATTTTACACAAGAGGTAGTTCAATAACTTCAGTAGTAAAGTGGAATTCAAAAAGGAAAAGATGAACGTTAGGCATAAATTATAATATCTATATTATCTATAATAATAATAATAAATGTTATTTTTTTATGAAGTTAATAATAATATTAATAATAATAATAATATTAATTAATATTATTAATAATGTCTCTTTCAGGATTTTGACTTTTGTACTTATTAATTTTATTAAAATGAAAACAAAAAACTACCAACAAAAACATACTAATGATTCAAAATAATGATTCATGATAATAATAACAATGATTATTGTTGTTTTTTTAAATTATGAAAAATAAAATTATTATTATTATTATTATTATTATTATTATTATTAAGGATTTTTATTCAACTAAAAATAACAACAATAATAATAAAAGCAATAATAATAATAATAATAATAATAATAACAACAATAATCATTTTTATTATTATTATTATTATTATTATCATCATCATAATTATTATTATTATTATTATTATTATTATTTAAATAATAATAATAATAATAACAATAATTATTTCTATTATTATTATCATGAATCATTATTATGTGTCATTAAAATGTTTTTGTTGATAGTTTTTTTTTTTCATTTTAATCAAAATAAATAAGTCAAAATCCTGAGAGAGAAATTTATAATGATCAGTACATTTTGAGATTAGAAGCTCCATGCTAGCTTCTAAAATATCTTCATTTCTTAAAGCCTTGGCAAATTAAACAACCTCAACATTAAATTAGATCTAAAATAAAATTTAAAAAAGCCTCTTCAACTTTGCATTTGTGGAAAGAAAAGCCAGAATATTACTGATTAGACTCTATGTATAGCATCTGTTTGGTTGAAAAGAGTGTATGCTTAGTTCTAAAAATCAAATCTGAACCAACATTTCTTCTGTTTTGATCTAACTAAAATGTTTCTACACCATTGGGTTCTTCAATTGTGAGTTGTTCTGTTTAAGCATAAGTTTGACTCTCTGCTGCCCTCCTGTGGCCAAAGCCAGGAACTGCAACCACACAAATCTGTGATGGCAGTGTAATATAAACCTTAAAACAGATAATACTTCTGTTGAGATTTTACACAAGAGGTAGTTCAATAACTTAAGTAGTAAAGTGGAATTCAAAAAGGAAAAGATAAACGTTAGGCATAAATTATATTATCTATATTATTTATAATAATAATAATAATAAATGTTATTTTTTATGAAGTTAATAACATTATTAATGATAATAATAATAATAATAATAATAATAATAATAATAATAATAATAATAATTAATTTTATTAATAATGTCTCTCTCAGGATTTTGACTTTTGTAATTATTAATTTTATTAAAATGAAAACAAAAAACTACCAACAAAAACATACTAATGATTCAAAATAATGATTCATGATAATGATAACAATGGTTATTGTTGTTTTTTTAATTATGAAAAATAAAATTTTTAATTGTATTATTATTATTATTATTATTAATAATAACAATAATAATAATTGTAATGATTATTATTATTATTATATTATTATTTAAATAATAATAATAATAACAATAATTATTTTTATTATTATTATCATGAATCATAGTAATGTGTCATTAAAATGTTTTTGTTGATAGTTTTTTTTTTTTTTTCATTTTAATCAAAATAATCACTAAATAAGTCAGAATCCTGAGAAAGAAATTTATAATGATCAGTACATTTTGAGATTAGAAGCTCCATGCTAGCTTCTAAAATATCTTCATTTGTTAAAACCTTGGCAAATTAAACAACCTCAACAAAGAAAAATCAAGAACTTTAAATTAGATCTAAAATAAAATTCTGTTTTGATCAAAACAAAATTTTTCTACACCATTGGGTTCTTCAATTGGGAGTTGTTCTGTTTGAACATAATTTTGACTCTGTGCTTCCCTCCGGTGGCCAAAGCCAGGAACTGCAACCACATAAATCTGTGATGGCAGCGGAAAATAAACCTTACAACGGATAATACTTCTGTTGAGATTTTACACAAGAGGTAGTTCAAGAACTTAAGTAGTAAAGTGGAATTCAAAAAGGAAAAGATAAACGTTAGGCATAAATTATATTATCTATATTATTTATAATAATAATAATAATAAATGTTATTTTTTATGAAGTTAATAACATTATTAATGATAATAATAATAATAATAATAATAATAATAATAATAATAATAATAATAATTAATTTTATTAATAATGTCTCTCTCAGGATTTTGACTTTTGTAATTATTAATTTTATTAAAATGAAAACAAAAAACTACCAACAAAAACATACTAATGATTCAAAATAATGATTCATGATAATGATAACAATGGTTATTGTTGTTTTTTTAATTATGAAAAATAAAATTTTTAATTGTATTATTATTATTATTATTATTAATAATAACAATAATTGTAATTATTATTATTATTATTATATTATTATTTAAATAATAATAATAATAACAATAATTATTTTTATTATTATTATCATGAATCATAGTAATGTGTCATTAAAATGTTTTTGTTGATAGTTTTTTTAATTTTAACCAAAATAATAAGTAATTAAGTCAAAATCCTGAGAGAGAAATTTATAATGATCAGTACATTTTGAGAGTAGAAGCTCCATGCTAGCTTCTAAAATATCTTTATTTGTTAAAACCTTGGAAAATTAAACAACCTCAACCAAGAAAAATCAAGAACTTTAAATTAGATCTAAAATAAAATTCTGTTTTGATCAAAACAAAATTTTTCTACACCATTGGGTTCTTCAATTGGGAGTTGTTCTGTTTGAACATAATTTTGACTCTGTGCTTCCCTCCGGTGGCCAAAGCCAGGAACTGCAACCACATAAATCTGTGATGGCAGCGGAAAATAAACCTTACAACAGGTAATACTTCTGTTGAGATTTTACACAAGAGGTAGTTAAGTAACTTAAGTAGTAAAGTGGAATCAAACAGGAAAAGATGAACATTAGGCATAAATGATAACATTCATAACAATAAAATAATAATAATAATAATTGTTATTATTGTAAGTATTATAAAATTATTACTACTCGTAATTATTATTATTATTCAACAAAAAAATAACAATGATAACAATAGTAAAATTAATAATAACAATAATAATAATAAGTTAATAATAAAATAATTATTATTATTTAACAAAAAACAACAACTATAAAAATAGTAAAATTAATAATACTAATGATAATATATAATAATAAAAATTTATTATTATTATTGTTGTTGTTGTTGTTGTTTTTGTTACTATTATTATAACAATTTTAAAAATAATAAAAATAAGGAATTCTGTTCTCAAAGATAGTTTTTTTTTGTAAAAATGGAGTGATAGTGATAATCATGCTAAATATGCTGCTTTTTGACCACAAAAATAAAAATGGCAGACTTCCTGTTTGTTTTACGGCATGGGTCTGAAAGGCTTTTTTGTAGAACTTAAAATGATGTATAAGCTCAAGAATCTTCAAAATCCTCGGATAATCCTGCTGCAGGGGCTAAATTTTCAAATTACTGTAGGGGGCGTTACTGAGCCAAAAAGCCACGCCCACCGACAATCATCCTATCAATCATCTTGTTTTGCTACTGGGTGTTTTTCTGCCAAGTTTCATGGCTTTACAAGTTTTGTAAGCAGTGGATAATTGTACTTCCTGTTACATGGCGAATGAAAAATTGTCACTGCCACATCATTTTAGGTTATGTTATTAATCATTATCATGTTTTTGTTGATGGGTTTTTTTTTATTTAATTCAAAATAATAAGTAAATAAGTCAACATTCTGAGAGAGAAATTTATAATGATAAGTACATGTTGAGTTTAGAAGCTCCATGCTAGCTTCTGAAATATCTTTATTTGTTAAAACCTTCAAAAATTAAACAACCTCAACTAAGAAAAATGAAGAAAATTAAATTAAATCCAAAATAAAATAAAATAAAAAACCTTCAACTTTGCATTTTGAAAGAAAAAAAAGAAAAAAAAAAGATATTACTGATTAGACTCTATGTATAGCATCTGTTTGGTTGAAAAGAGTGTATGCTAAGTTCTAACAATCATAACTGAACAAACATTTCTTCTGTTTTGATCAAACTAAAATGTTTCTACACCATTGGGTTCTTCAATTGGGAGTTGTTCTGTTTAAACATAATTTTGACTCTGTGCTGCCCTCCTGTGGCCAAAGCCAGGAACTGCAACCACATAAATCTGTGATGGCAGCGTGATATAAACCTTAAAACAGATAATACTTCTGTTGAGATTTTACACAAGAGGTAGTTCAATAACTTAGAAGTGGTATAGTGAAGTGGTATCAAAAGGAAAAGATGAACGCAAGGAGGAAATTATAATATCTATAATAATAATTAAAAAATAATAATAATGATAAAAAAATAAAACAATAATAATAATAATTATTTTTATATTATTTTTTATAGGTAAATAATAATAATAATAATAATAATAATCTATAATAATAATAATCATTATTATTATTATTATTATTATTATTACATTTTTCTTACTCAGGATTTTGACTTATGTACTTTGATTAAAATGACCAAAAAATCAACAAAAACATAATAATGATTCAAAATAATGATTCATGATAATAATAAAATGATTATTGTTATTTTTACTTTTTAAAATTATTATTAACAATATTATTAATTGTTTTATTATATTATTTTTTATTATTATTATTATTAATAACATTAATTTAATAATAATACTAATAATAAAAGTATTATTATTATTATTGATTTCATAATAATAATAATAATAATAATATCTTGAATTTATATAGCACCTTTCAAGAAACCCTTATTATAATAATTATTATTATTATTGTTTGAGTTTAATAATAATAATAATAATAATAATAATAATGATAATAATAATAATAATAATAATAATAATAATAATAATAATAATAAAGCAATATAAGAAATATAATTATTATGATTGTTATTATTATTATTATTTTCATTATTATTATAAATATTATCATGTATGCCTAACGCTGATCTTTTGCCTTTTGAATTCCACTTTACTACTTTACTACTTTAAGTTTTTGAACTACCTTGTGTGGTTGCAGTTCTTGGTTTTGGCCACAGGAGGGCAGCACAGAGTCAACTTTGCGCTTAAACAGAACAACTCACAATTGAAGAACCCAACGGTGTATACAAATTTGAGTTATATCAAAACAGATGAAGTGTTATTATTAAAATTATTAATTTCATCATTATTATTATTAAAAATAACAATAACATTAATTTCATAACAATAATAAGTTAGTTTAATAATATCATAATAATAATATTTTATTATTATTATTATTATTATTATTATTATTATTATTATTATTATTTCAAATACTGTAATTTGTGCCTTACATTCATCTTTTCCTTTTTGATTCCACTTTACTATTTCAGTTATTTAACTAAGACATGTTGGTTCAGATTTGATTTTTAGAGTTTAGCATACACTCTTTTCAACCAGACAGATGCTATACATAGAATCTAATCAGTAATATTCTGTTATTTTATTTTTCACAAATGCAAAGTTAAATGGGGTTTTTAATGTTTTAGATTAAATTAAATTTTCTTTATCTTTCTTAGTTGAGGTTGTTTACTTTTGGAAGGTTTTAACAAATAAGATATTTTAGAAGCTAGCACGGAGCTATTATTATTATCATAAAAATATTATTAATAATACTATAAATAATAATATTTTAAATAATAATAATAATAATATTTTATTATTATTATTATTATAACTGTTATTATTATTATTATTATTATTATTATTATTATTATTATACAATTAATAATAATAACAATTAAATTTAAAAAATAAATAATAATTAAAGCTGCAAGCAGTGATAACGGGCCCTCACAGCCAGTGCATATCAAGGTGTTGCATGAAAGCGGATACGTAGCAACCATAGAGTGCCAGCAACAAGGCGCGCTGCACCCATGGGTTATGTGAGCTTTGCAACACTCACACTTTCACAGAAACAGAGGGTGATACCCGTCATTAATTTCCAGAGCTTGCCATTATTTTGGCAGTAAAACTAATGGGAAGGAGGCATGAAACCTGAAAATTTTGAATGCAGCTCCAAATTATGAACAAATCACTGTGTTGTCATTTTCACAGCTCCTCTTTCTGCTCTGCTTTGGCTCAGCCACTGTTTCTCTATCTCTCTCTCCTGCATGCTTGCACTCACTCCCTCTCCCTCGTGTGCACTTTCACTCCACAGGAGAAAAATGACCGAGTGGCTAAAAGCATTAACTGAATGTTCCAATCATTGGTGATGAAGATCGACCAGAGGAGCAAATAGAGAGCTCAAGATGTGTACGAGTTTGTTTCATCATTTTCGTCAATGCTTTTATATCTATTTATATCTCCTCAAGTATGAAAATGGTCTACAGCAGCAAAGATCATCACTCATGGAGATGTGCAACTCAAGTAGGAAAATGGTCTCCAGCAGCAAAGATTGTGGATCATAGAGATATTATACTAAGATGTGAAGTCTCAGAGAAAGTGAAGTTAGCTTTAGCCTGTGTGTTAGCTCAGTTGGACAGGTAACTCCCCTGAAATCATGAGGTTGTGGGTTCAAATCTTCAGGGGACTTTTGAAGCTGCTGGTGTAAATCGCTGACTCAGGAGTAAAGAGGACTGGCATCGAGTTTGAAGGTTGTGGGTTTGATTCTTGCTGCATTTTTAAGTCCAGCCCCCAAAAGCAGAGATCAGATCCTCTGAGAAACATGAACAGGTGTGTGTCTCAGTGGATTAGTGGAAAAGTCAACTGACTTTGAATCAGGAGTTCACAGGTTCAAATCTTACCATGGGTTCATCTATTTTAAAAGTCTGAGTCCAAATCTAGACTTCAGGAGACCTGGACAGGAGTTGACCTTTCAAATCTAACCGATGTCTCTAAATTTTCAAGATTTGAGTCCAGATAAAGAAGGAAAAGCCCCTCTGAGGCTCTGCTACATGTCTGGCTCTGTAGCCTAAAGAGATAGTGGACTGACTCAGAGTCTGGAGGTTCCAGGTTCAACTCCCATCTTGGTCTCAGTGAATTTTAAAGCCACATCCTGAACAAAGAGGATAAATGTGCCAGGAGAAGAGATGGTAGTGTGAAAGGTATGGCGGCAGTGGCACAGAGGACTGGACTAGACCAGTTCTGCACAGGGGTGCTGGGGTTCAAACCCCACTGTGGCCGGTACCTGGATCAAGGCATGCCTGATGGAGAAGGGGGGACGCGGTGCAGCGCCCCCCTGGGGAGCCATCAGAGATGTAAGTAGGGGGTTATGCAACACAGACACAGCTGGAGTTTTACAGGATGAGTCTTTATTTGCATGCATGGATGATCACTCAGCCCCTCATGGGGACTTCATCTCCTCCGCTGTACAAACAGGAAATACTTACCTTGCTCTCCTCCAGGGTCAGGGTACCAAAGTATCATTTATTTTGAAAGGGCATTTGAACATACGCAAATCAAGAAAACGGACAACTTCACTCGTTTTTCGATTCTGGACACAAATCGAAAAACGAGTGAAGTTGTCCGTTTTCTTGATTTGCGTACGTTCAAATGCCCTTTCAAAATAAATGATACTTTGGTACCCTGACCCTCCAGGCCCTTCAGGTCCTCTCTGGCCTGCTCCCTCTGCTCATTCAGCAGCCTGCAAACAAAAACCACATGAACTCACATTCCACATAAATAAACGTACGGATGAGTCCTTTACTCACATGAGTTTCTGCAGCTTGGCGTCCTTCTCCTGCTCTTCAGTCTTCAGTTTGTCGTAGTCTGACATCAGCCTCTCCTGCTCCAGCAGCAGACCCTGGTTCAGACTGAGAGGAGACGCTCGCTAAGCTCTGATTGGGCGCTTTTTAATGGCAGAGTAACTGTCTGGAGAAATGTCAACAAACCACATCAACATAGATTCATTTTGTTCTGGTTTCTGGAAATTTCTCCAAACAGTTATTTGGCTTCAAAAATGGTACAAGGCAGAACATTTCTGAAATGATAGACCTCTACATCAGTGGGTCCTAATCTTTTTCTTTGGGGTCCTTCTACTCTAAACACTCTAAAGCCCCCCGGGACAATCTCTGAGAAATTAAACATCATTTTTAATTGTTTTATTGACTAAATCCCAGCATAACAGGCCTGCATAAACTAGTTCTTCATAAATGTCTGCATATAAACTATCCATCATTACAACGGCATTTAGAGCCACCATAAGAATACCAAAATGAGAAGGTTCAGTCAGTTTTTAAGTAAAATCTCAAACCTTTCTAATTTAACAAGTCATAAATTTACCAGAAAAAGAAAACTGGAAATTTATGTCAACTAAAAGGTAGAATTTTTTGTCATTATAAAATCCAAAAGAGCTGTGAAAAAAGAAAATGACAAGAGAAGAAGCTGTTTTCCTTCCATAAATCCTACAGTTGATGGCCTAATCAGGAGATTTTTCTTAGTAGGATTGATCAGTGAGGAAATGATCCATGAATCATCACATTATCATTATTCCCCAGACTCTGAAGAGACGTTTCTGTTCTCTGTTTTCAGTTTGGATCCTTGTAAATTCACTAGTTTAGGATGTTCAATTCTGACATTACAAACTTTAAATTTTAAAGTGCATGATGAAATAATTTAGGACTTTTGAACTAGAAAATTCTGAGTTCAGGTTCTTGAAAAAATACGACTTTATCATCTCAAAAATGTACTTTTAAATGTCACCTTTTTCCAAGAAATGTACAGATCTTCTTTATTTTGTTGGACCTGTTAGAGGGCTCTAATACTTCCTCTTACATTTTCAATCATGACTCTATAAATAAAAGTTCATTATAGGTGCCCCCCTCGGGGTGCCTGGTCCCCAGGTAGGGAACCTTCACATGACAACAATGTAACAGGTGTGTGTAGACTTTTAGAGCCAGTGTAACGCCAGACTACAGTTGTATGCAGCTAAAAGTTCCTGACTCAGTAAAGAGGAGTGGTACGAGGATTTTACATCCTTCCTCATGAGGATCACACACAGTAGACAGTCGTAATGACTGTCACTACTTTGGTTTGAAAAAACAATAAAAACAAACTTTAGGATCATTTAAACCAGCATAAAGTGGTTCAGTGAGAACCAATCAAATCTGTGGAAATATCCTAGATCTAAAAAACATCAAACATGAATAGGTTTGTTGATTTTTCTGCTACTTCATTCATCTCTGTGGACTTAAAGTCAAAATTTTAGGCCCAGTTTAGACAGTTTAAGACTAAATTCCAGATCCAGTTCAAGTCTTGTCACAAACAGTTATTAGTCTAAATGAGTAAAACTCAACATGTGGCTTCATTGGGATGGTTTGTGGCTCTTTTATGTCTTCATTTCAAGTATTTTTCCCAGAAAACCTTAAAAACGTTCACCTCAGGAATGATCCATATCAAGTCACATTAATCAGTTTGTTCCCACTCTTCTACAGGAGGCTTTAATTGTCAACCTTTATTTTTTCTCTTAGTTTTTTTCATTACCCTTATTTCTAATTCTTCTCCCTTTTTCTCCTTTTTTTGACACTTTTAATCAATTTTTGCTGCTTTTAGTCCATTTGTTCCACTTCTTCTTGCCAGTTTTGTGGTTTTTGCAACTTTCATCCTGTTTTTTGCTATTTGCAATTCTTTCCCCTTTTTGGCTATTATTTGTCCACTTTTCACACAATTTAAGCTGCTTTTTGACACTAATGACACTTTTGACCTTTTTGTCACTCTTTGCAGCATTTTGCCCATCTAGTCACTTTTCACCAATAATTTACCACATTTTTGCCACTTTTTGACGAATTAACTCAAATTTCACATTTTTGTCACTTTTTACAATTTATGTCACCTTTCACATAATTCATTTAGTCCACTTGGCCACTTTTTGCCCCTTGCAGTCACATTTCACCATTATTTCACCACATTTTTGACGCTTTCTGACCGTTTTTATCATCTGTAACTCCTTTTATATGTCGCTTCTCACCCATTGTTGTTACTGTTCACATAGTTTTTGCAATTTAAAGCCTATTTTTCGCCTATTCACCAATTTTTTGCTGCTTTTAGCCGTTATAGTCACTTTCATTCATTTTTGCATCTTTTTGCCCATTTTAGTCTCTTTTCACTATTTTTACCACATTTTTGCTGCTTTTTGACCTTTTTAGTCACTTCTCACTATTTTTTTTACCACCGTTTTGCCACTTATTGACCATTTCAGTCTTTTTTCATGAATTTTTACTGAATTTTTGGTCATTTTAATCACTATTTATTCATTTTTACCATATTTCTGCATCTTTTTGCCCATTTTAGTCACCATCCACTATTTTTTAACCACATTTTTTTCAGCTGTTGCCATTTTAGTCACTTTTCACTATTTTATACTACATTTTTGCTGCTTTTTGACCATTTTAGTCACTTTTCATTATTTTTACCACATTTTTTTAACACTTTTTGCCTGTTTTAGTCACTTGATACTATTTTTCACCACATTTTTGCAGCTTCTGACTTTTTTATCATCCCTAACTCCTTCGTTTATATCACTTTTCCCCCATTTTTGCTACTTGTCACTTAGTTTTTGCCATTTAATGCCTATTTTTCGCTTTTTCACCAATTCTGTTCCTGCTTTTTGGGCATTTTAGTCACTTTTCACTAATTTTAGCACATTTTTTGCTGCTTTCTGACCATTTTTGTTATCTGTAACTCCCTTTTTAAACACGTTTCACCCAGTTTTTGCCATTTTATTCTAATTTTGAACCTTTTTACCTTTCTGCTTTTTGACCAGCTGTCCCACTTTTAATTCATTTTTGCCACTTTTCACCACTTTAAATGTGGCTATTGCAAAGGTATTTTTTAACAATTTGGTTTTTTTGTTGAGCAGTTTTCAGTAACACTGGTCTAAATGATTCGTATACCTTTTTTACTGCAGACTTTGATTCAAATATCTCATGCCATGTGTTTCTTCTTATGTCTGTGCTCTCTAATGTCTTTAAAAATGTAGTTGAATTTAAAACAGTCAGACTTACTCTGTGAGCTCATCCAGCATCCTCTACTCGTCTTGGATCTGGTCTCTCAGTGGGCTCAGCTGTTTGTGGTGAGCCTCTCTGTGGTTCTCCAGCTGCTCCTCCAGAGTTTTCTGTGCCACACAGACACAAAAACATTCAGCTATTTCACATTTCTGTAACAGAGATTCTCAGTGACGTGTTTCCTCCTCACCTTTATGTCCCCATCGTGTCTGCCGATGTCCTCCTTCTCCTCTCCTGACATCTCGTGTCTTTTCTCTGATGAAAAACAAAGAGGAAAATTCCATCAAGTTAGCCTGTTTTTACTTGAGCTAAGATGTTTTAATGGTTAATATAAATGTGTGAACCGTGAGGCTGCAGCTTAGAGAGCTCCTCAGTCAGAGTGTCCTGGCTCTCCTCCAGCTGTCTCTTCTTCTGCTCCATGTTCTGCATGTAGTCCATCAGAGACTTGATCTTGGCCTGGTGCTACACAGTGGACACAAAAATGTGCTGTTTGTTCGTGCTGCTCACCTCCTGCCAACGTTTATATGTTCCCATTTTTTAAATATCCATTTATTTTGTGGTTGACTGTCACTAGGAAGCAACCCGACTTCATCTGTCCACACAAACATTTGTGTGTCAGCCATGTTTGTCTGTTGACACCACCAGGAGGAAGGAAAGGTGTGCATACATGTGTTTCATTGTCAGTCACACTGCCAACTACTGGCATGGCATGCATACTACAGCAGTTTCAGGCACATCAGTGGATCTGACTGACATTTAAACACCAAACCTTAAAAAAAACACAAAGAAGAAAAGGGATTCTGTTCTCAAAGATAGTTTTTTTGTAAAAATGGAGTGATAGTGATAATCATGCTAAATATGCTGCTTTTTGACCACAAAAATAAAAATGGCAGACTTCCTGTTTGTTTTACGGCATGGGTCTGAAAGGCTTTTTTGTAGAACTTAAAACGATGTATAAGCTCAAGAATCTTCAAATTCCTTGGATAATCCTGCTGCAGGGGCTAAATTTTCAAATTACTGTAGGGGGCGTTACTGAGCCAAAAAGCCACGCCCACCGACAATCATCCTATCAATCATCTCGTTTTGCTACTGGGGGTTTTTCTGCCAAGTTTCATGGCTTTACAAGTTTTGTAAGCAGTGGATAATTGTACTTCCTGTTACATGGCGAATGAAAAATTGTCACTGCCACATCATTTTAGGTTATGTTATTAATCATTATTATGTTTTTGTTGATTTTTTTTTATTTTAATCAAAATAATAAGTAAATAAATCAACATTCTAAGAGAGAAATTAATAATGATAAGTACATGTTGAGATTAGAAGCTCCATGCTAGCTTCTGAAATATCTTCATTTGTTAAAACCTTCAAAAATTAAACACCTCAACTAAGAAAAATGAAGAAAATTAAATTAAATCCAAAATAAAATTAAAAAAAAAAAACCTTCAACTTTGCATTTTGAAAGAAAAAAAAGAAAAAAAGATATTAGTGATTAGACTCTATGTATAGCATCTGTTTGGTTGAAAAGAGTGTATGCTAAGTTCTAACAATCATAACTGAACAAACATTTCTTCTGTTTTGATATAACTACATTTTTTCTACACCATTGGGTTCTTCAATTGTGAGTTGTTCTGTTTAAGCGTAAGTTTGACTCTCTGCTGCCCTCCTGTGGCCAAAGCCAGGAACTGCAACCACACAAATCTGTGATGGCAGCGTAATATAAACCTTAAAACAGATAATACTTCTGTTGAGATTTTACACAAGAGGTAGTTCAATAACTTAAGTAGTAAAGTGGAATTCAAAAAGGAAAAGATGAACGTTAGGCATAAATGATAATATTTATAATAATAATAATAATAATAATAATAATAATAATAAAAACAATCATAAAATGTATAAAAATTAATAATACCAGTAATGACAGAAGTTTTTATAGGAGAATGGAGAAATACTCAGCATACTCTGTTGAAGATCTGTCTGAGTGAGAATTGGAAATGGTTACTGATTTTTTATTTTATTTCAGATTAAACAGTTCATTAACAGTTAGTGTTTTTGTGTTAGTATAAAATTACTACCATTAAAGAAATATATCTGATAAATAACAAGAACATTTAATCTCCAGTGTCCCAGTGTCTATCAGTAAAGTCTGACTCATGTGTCTGTAGTGTTTCATATGTACACAGAGAGGAGCTTTATTAAGAGGAGGGGAGATATTGATCATGTTGATGAGGGAAAAAGAGAGAGCATGTGTTTCATTATGGCAGAGGTACATATGATATATAGCACATATTCACAACAACAGAACTGTGGCTAATGGAAACACTGAGCGGCTAGTAGCCATGTAGTCAAAGTGGCTGGTGTAAAAAAAAGTTAATGACAAGCCCATGTAAGTGTACACATGTGCACACCACGGCGAGCTGGCCACAGACAATACCCCACCCTACTGATGGTGATAATACAGTTCAGGATTTAAATTCCTCAGATAGAAAAATGCAGTGGTCTAAGCAGGCTGGCCATCAGAGGCAGATCATAGGACGCTCATTACAACCATCGGAGACTTGAGACTTTACTTGGACTCATGACCAAAGACTTGTGTGCATCTCTGTTGTTAACTAACCCTAACATTTTACTCAACTCTTGGCACTGTATTCATGGTGACCGCAGAATTGCTACTTTGTTGAATTTTCTCAAAAAATGAAACCATATTGCGCCTTGAAGAAGTCTAAAGTTTTTATTAATCACATTCCCAATAACCAGACAAAAAAAAAAAAAAACGGAGTCAGCTGTAATGTTTTATATATATATATATATTTTTAGGGCTGTCAAAGTTAATGCGTTAATATCGCGTTAACTCCAATGACTTTTAACACCGCTACAATTTTTTGGGGCTTTTTTGGCGCACAATTAACGCATGCTCGTTCTGTGTGACCCTGGACCCATCCTGTAGTTTGCCAGATCAGGAAGCAGTGCCGTCGTGATGCAGTGCAAGTGAGCAGAAATGGAAAAAGGACAGAGACTTTTGAATGGCAGCTCCAGCTTTCAGATCATGCCAGATAAAACTGAAGTTATTTGTTCATATTGTTGACATGAACTGAGTTACCAGGAGTTCGTAGAGTCTTAAATAACCTGTACCACTCGCTGGCCGAGCACACCACCATGCTGTACAACAGAGACGCTCAGACAACTCTGCAAGCAAGGATGGACTCGCTATCTGCCATACTGGGCATTTCCTGGTGGGCCCACTCACTTTTGGGCCAGCATGATTTATTCATTTATTTATATCTGCTATGAACCGGCTCTACAGCAGCGCTGACCCTTTATGACTGATGACTGGTCCGATCACGTCTCCATTTATTTACAGTTCTAGTCCAGACCAGTAGTTTCAAAATAAAACGATGATAAATAATAGCAGACATTTTTAAGTAATTGCTTTCTTCTTCTCTTGAGTAGGGCAGATGTGTCCACCTTACTCACCTCTGACCCCATCAGAACAGTGAGCTCTCAGCAGAGACTTGACTTCTCCCAGTGATCTGTAGTGTGATTCTCTAATTAAACTTTACTGACCATGTTCTTTATATGCATGTGTGATGATGAGATCTGTTGTTCTGTGTTCAGCAGCTGAGAACAGAGGAGTTAACTTGTCGAAGTCTGAAGTTAGACTCTACATCGTGGCCAGTATCTCTATCTGTTGTCCTTGTTGGGCTGGAGGTTACCATGTTATGCTCTCAGCAGATTTTTGAAGCACTCAGTATCTTTGAGCTTAGACTAGAGATTTTCCTGTTTTGGGTTGTTGACATGAATGAACATTTGCATAAAGAAAGTATTTTTGTCCACTCAGGTTGACAAGAGTATTTAACCCTTTCAAGAATGAATTGTGACAACCTCAGTCAGGATTTGTTTCCTAAGTGTTTTTATTACTCTTTAGGCATTAAAAAAAAGAACTGAACTTCATTTTTTAAAATCATACACTGTTTAACAAATTTATTAGACCACCATCCAAAGTAAGGTTTATGCCACGGCTGCCCTAAATTAACAGCATTGGTAAAAATTGGTAAAACCAAAATCATTTTTTATGTTTCTGCAATGGTTAATACACCAATATGTAGAAGCTCTTTAAACAAAATGATATTTTTAATGCTAAAATATAATTATGATTGTCATCCATGAATTTTCAAATTCACTGATTTACAAAAAACTGATAAAATAGTAAAGCACATTATTATTTCTTGATTAATGTCAAATTATAATTATTTACTTGCATTCCTGAACAGAAAAATGAGTTTTAGTGGTTGAATGTTATGGTTGATTAATTTCTGACTTCTCAGAGAAGCCCAGTGAGCCAGCTCATGTAAATTCAGTTTGAAATTCCTCATTCCTGTTCAAAACGGTAAAATGTAGAGAGCTCACTGAAAATGAAAGAGTCCACATTAAAGCACTTCATGATGAGACAATTATGACAGGTGGTCTAATAAATTTGTTAAGTACTGTAGATCTTTCAAGGACTTTTTGACATGTCCACTTGGGTGGACAACATGCATTTGAGCTTTCAATTAATGAAATATGTTTTTTTACATAACAATGAGTAAAATGACTCATAATGTAAACACTATGAAATGCTTCATGTTTTAATGTTGTTTAACTAATGTGTTCACCAGAGGTGTCAAGTAACTAAGTACAAATACTTCATTACCTTACTTAAGTGGAAATTTTGGGTATCTATACTTTACTGGAGTAATTATTTTTCAGCCGACTTTTTACTTCTACTCCTCACATTTTCAAGCAGTTATCTGTACTTTCTACTCCTTACATTTTAAAAACAGCCTTGTTACTCCTATTTGATTTCAGCTTGTTTTTTTTCCAGCTTGTCATCGTTCACAAAAACACAATAAAAACCCCAAAAACCTATCCAGATAAATTACGCCATCTGGATAGAGTGAATTTGATTGTGGTTGGATGAGAAGTAATACATAATACCATTCTGACACCCTATTGGTTTGTACGCGATCCATCGCACCTGCGCACGACACAAATCACACCACACTCCAGCAAGGAAATAGCAGACATATGTAGCCTAGTACGAAGATGTCCGTGGCAGAGACTCAAGAGAGCTGGAGCGTAATGTCCTAACCAAGCACCAGTGAGGAGGTTGGTAGTAAACATATATGGTTCTTGAATGTATTTGCATTGTACTAACATGGGTTCATAAATGCAGCTGAAACAGGTGCATCCCAAATTTTTCAACATTAACATTTTAATATAACATTATAGTCATTATGGCCTTAGAAAAATGTTTCTTTGGGGAGGTGAGGTAGCGCACTATAGGCTCCTGTGGCGCGGCCTAAGCTTTTGTCCTTAATGGCATTTTTTCCCCCTTACATTACTTTTACTTTTATACTTTAAGTTGTTTTGACACCAGTACCTTTATACTTTTACTTGAGTAATAAGCTTAAGTTGATACTTCAACTTCTACAGAAGTCTTTTTAAACCCTAGTATCTATTCTTCTACCTGAGTAATGAATGTGAATACTTTTGACACCTCTGGTAATAGGGTTGCCACAAGCCCCTGGATGTTTTAAGGGTTTGTAGCGCCACATTATGTAATAATGTAAGAAATTTCAATTCATTACGTAATAATGCCGCATTTTGTAAGCCACTAAGTGGTTAAGGTTAGGGCAAGGTAGTAGGGCATACCCTGGAGCCCACCTCAAGTCCTAGGGTTAAGGTTAGGTGTTTAGTCTAGAGCCCTGAAGGGGGGTTAGGTTTAGGCATAAGTCACTAAGCGGTTAGAGTTAGGGCAAGGTACTTGGGTAGGGCATACCTCAGAGCCCACACTAAGTCCTATGGTAAGGGTTATTACATAATGCAGCATTATTACTTAATATGGCGGTACAGGGCTGAAAACCCCTGGTGGTCTCTGAGTGTATTAGTAGGGGTGAAAAGGCCCAGAGAAAGGGTGCCGCCTAGCTTGACCTTGGCCACAGATTTGTTTTAGGGGTAGAAGGAGGGTTTCCCAGCTCTACACATGTGAGATACTATGAAGATTAATACATCAGCTGCTGCTGCTGCATATGCCAACATTTCATTACAGACGTTATAACAGATAACAGAATAAACAGTGGTATTAGAAATTATTTTAATTATTTTCAAAAGTTAAACAATCTTTGGTTTTAAGCTCTTAGCCATATCTATGTGCATCTTCTCTCTCTTTAAATCATTGTGAAGTGAACATTTATGTGATTTGTCTGTTGAAATAAACATTTTCAGACCTAATTACTGGAACAAAAGTGAAGACAGATACAACAGGATAGGGAAGGTGTGTTGCTGCTGCAGCCTTTCTTCCAGCCTTGTCTTAATCCATCATTTGGATGTTTGTCACTGGACCAACCGAGGATGTGAGTATCTCCTTTACCATTGCTTTGTCCTTACTTTGTTCATGCAAACAAAAACATTCAAATGAGTGAGACACTGTGGAGACGACTCACATCTGTAAATGTCTTTGTACAGAGCTGTGATGATTCATTCAGATCAGTGGAAAACACGTTTGGCTCCCCAATCAGAAGGTTAAGAGGAACTATCACCACTGTTGCTTGGAAGTGATCTGATTGGATAAACAGGTTAGATTTGTGTGCTGCTGTTGTTCTGACTTTTCTCCAAGGCCTACAGACGGACAAACATTTCAACTTGAGGGTAAGAGTTTAAGGATGAAGGGTTAATGATAAGGTTTACTGTTGGAGCCGCTCTTAGGTCTGCAGGCAGGGCATTCCATTTACTCGGGGCATAGAAGCCAAAAGCAGCCTCCCCTGTTTTGGAATTAAAGCGTGGAATGGTCAGAAGACCGCTGCCTGTAGACCTGAGAGTTCTGGCTGGAGCATAGCTTATTAGCATATCTTTAATGTACTGAGGCACCAGGACATTCAGTTCTTTGTAAACCAGCAACAAAATCTTAAAATTGATCCTAGTTTGGACCAGGAGCCAGTGGAGAGATTTGAGGACTGGTGTGATATGTTCAAATGTTTTGGTTCTGGTAAGAACTCTTGCAGCAGCATTTTGAATGAGTTGTAATCTCTGAACAGATGATTTAGGAAGGCCGGTGAATAAACCATTGCAGTAGTCTAACCTGCTTGTAATAAATGCATGTACTAATTTTTCCTGCTTTGGGTGTTGGCAGAAGGTTCCTTATTTTTCAGATGTTTTTAGATGATAAAATGCTGATTTTGTGATCTGATTTATGTGACTTTTGAAGTTTAGATCACTGTCCATGATAACACCAAGAGTCTTTGCTTCTGTGTTGCATTTTAAGGATACTGAACTGAGATGAGCAGTGATTTTATGTCTCTGAGTTTTGGAACCAAATTTGAGAATTTCTGTTTTGTCTTTGGTGAAGTATAAAAAGTTTTCAGACATCCACAGATGTATTTCATTTAAACATTGGTGGAGGGAGTTTATGGGATTGGGATCATCTGAGGATAGTGAAATGTACAGTTGTGTATCGTTTGCATAATTGTGGTAGTTTATTCTGTATTGCTGAATGATATGTAGTAGTGGTAGCATGTAAATGTTAAAACCTACTGTATTTGATTTAAAATCATCTATGGACACAAAGAAATCTCTGTCTTGCAGATAGGTTTTGACCCAAAGTAGGGCTGTACCAGACAGCCCCACCCATTCCTCTAATCTGTTGATTCAAATATTGTGGTCCACTGTATCGAAGGCTGCAGAGAGATCAAGAAGAATTAGATCAGATAGTTTGTTGGAGTCTGTGTTAAAGTGCAGGTCATTTATTACTTTGATTAAGGCTGTTTCAGTGCTATGGTAGGGGTGAAAGCCAGATTGATAAATGTCTAAAAGGTTATTTGATGTTAAGTAGTTGATAAGCTGTAAGTAGACTGTTTTTTCAAGTGTTTTACTGAAGATTAATGGTAAGGACTGAGTGATTGTGACCACAACACTGTCCATCTGGCTCCATTTAACACAACTATCAGCCAATCAACTCTGAGGTCTGGGCGGCAAACTTTTAACCTGCAGTTTTATGTTTGCCACATTAAGTACATTTTGTTTGTCATAAAAAAATCCATCATGATTCTGTAACCCAAAGGCTCTGCGTGTCTGCTGTATGTGGGGCACTGCTTCACAAACCCTGCATAGCTCTGTGTTGTGTTTGTTGGTGTATTGGGTGCAGCGTGTCATGCAGACAGAGGAGGATCAGACAGCAGGAGTCGTAGTTGTGATGGAGACTCTGGTTTTAATTGTTGCCAGCTGTTTATGCATGTACAACCTTCAACAACAGTGAAAAAAGAGAATACTTTTGTCTGTGTTAAAATACACTGTAAATAGTTTCTCTTCATTGTAAATAAACTGGCTGAGATGAACAAAAAAACAATAAAAAAACAGATCACTTATACTTTAAAACAGCTAATAATAGCATTACCCTTTCATTCACTGTGCAAAAATACCCAATAAGTTCCACATGCAGCTACCAACAAATAGAAAATACTAGCATGTCCTACTGCACTCACACAAAGCTACCTGCTCATAGCATGGAAATTAGCACCAACTATTTAAGGTGATCTAGGCTATAATCCTCAACATACAGTACTTAAAATCTGACTAAACAATGCTTTACACTTCACAGAAACATTTTAAAGAGATCAATTGTTTAAATGCGGTTTAACTTCTATATTTAGTAAAAATGTGGGCTGCCAGGAGCACTGCTTACCTTCAACAACAGTAAATAAAAGAATATTTAGCGAAACATGGCAGCTCCTGCAGAACAATTGCAACTACGGTGTCCAGGAAAGGACAAACAGCTAGAGTTGCTTAGCTCAGCAGAACACCATACAGTCCTACAGCACCACCTAGCGGTGTGTTTCAGTTACTGCCTTACAATTCCAAATCCTGGTTTTGGGTCACACACACCTGTCGGGACTCAACAGTGTTTTGGACTTAATGAACAAAGACTCGGCCTACATGGCTGTTCTGGAGCCTAAAGGTGACCTTCCACCTAATGACTTTTCCTCTGATTGCAAAGTCGCAGACAATATTCCAAAGTGTGAGTAAAATCATGTGACTCTTGCTAAAGTCGCCGCTCGCTCATGTCTCAGTTGTTAGGTGTGAGGTGGTCTTAAGACTGGATTTGAGCCGTTTTAAGGCAGTCTTGCTTCAGTCTTGGCGTTAGGATAATAATATAATAATATCAAATGTGTTTGATATGGTCATAAGTTGTAGGTCTGGTCGTATGCAAAATTGTGTTTCTCAGTGACGTGACTATCGTCCACGACCAATGGGAGCCAGTGTTCCCATGCACCAGATGCATGATGGGACATAATCACAGAAAGGAGTCATATTCTAGTCTTGTAGTTAGTGACCCACAGTCTTTGCAAAATCTTAGTCTGAGACTAAAAACTCAACGGCCTTGTCTTTAGGTGTGAGAGGGTCTCAGGTGTCTGTCTTTTTAGAGTCTTTTAAGAGTTTTAGCAAAGTCCTCTGGTGTAAGGCCAGCATTAGTTGGAGTAGTTTTGGAGGGAAACTGAAACAAAGAATGAGGAAGCCTGGGGGACACATTATCCCAGGAGCCCTTGCAGCAGGACACATCCTCCTCTCTTCTTTTTCTTCTTATTGTTTAATGGCCGGTTAACATGACACGCCAGATGGATTTGTTTTCACACATCCATCTGGAAAACCTTCCATAGACGAATGTTTGGGAAAGGGCAGAGCCTTTGAAAAAAAAAACTCAGAGGGTGATTGGATGAATGTTCTGTCTGTCATATCTTTACGGGCCAGTCAGATCAACAAAACACCTGACATCGTAGCCACAAACATGCTGGAGTGTGGCCAGAGTTCCCAGCTGGCTTTAGGAAAATAAATACATGATTACGTTAAACTAAATTCTATTCATTAAACCAGATTCTTTTAAGGAATCCAAACACTGCTTTATGTTCTCCTTTTCCCAGACTAAATAAATTCTTAAAGGTCACATATTTTTCCCTTTTAAGACAAGTTTATATTGGTCTCAGAGGTCCTCAAAACATGTCTGTGAAGTTTGTTGCAGAAAAACACTCCAGTATTGGATTTCTGAATGTTCACAAACCCCTCTGTTTCAGCCCTGCTCAGAACGAGCTGTTTCTGTGGCTTTAAATGTTAATGAGCTGTCTGACTCTGCCCCTCTCAGGAAATGGATGTGGCTTATGGATGAGAGGAGGGCAGAACTTTCTTACAAGGGGGGAGGGGTATCTGAACCTGGGGGTGGTGCTAACTCCCCACATGACATCATGAGGGGAAAATCTGAGAACTGCTTGTTTCAGCACACATTTTCTGAAAGTTGGAGAAAGAGAGGTGGGGGAGGGAACGGATCTTCCTGGTACTTGAGGGAACTGTGGACAGGCCAGGGGCCTATGTTTTTGTTAGACAAGCCTGAAAAAGTGATTTTTGCATAATATGTCCCCTTTAATAACGTACTGTTACAGCTCCAAACATTTCTATGAATATATTCCATCAGCTGAGGATCTGTACCTGACAGGGTGAACATCATCCAGATGTGTCACATCCCCTGGTTGATTTAGTTAAGTCTTTTTCATTTTTCCTCATGTTTCCCAGCCTTGTCGATCCTGTTTTATTTTGTATACCTACCTTGTGTCTGTCTTTCAGATCACTTCTTCCTGCCCATCCCAAACTATATTTACCATGATTGATTTATAAAACCTCATTATCTGTACTAAATAGTCCTTAGAAGTTTGTTCATGCATCAGGTTGATCCTATCGAGTCTTTATATAAAATAAGTGTGGTTAAAGTGAGCTGGATGACCTGATCCCTGGTAAAAGGGAGTGGTCTACCATCTGAGTCATTTTCTATCAGGATTAAACCTTCTGAATAACCCGGCCCTGTGACGCTGAAGAGCCTGATAGGCAGTTTTCACCTAAATAAATTTGCATGTGTGGCAGTGACAAGGTTCCTATTTAACCCCAGTGTTATTCCAGCAGCTGCAGATCTTCATTCTGAGCTGAGGGAGGAGGAGAGAAACGGCGAGGATGGAGAAGGTTCTCCTGAGCATCATCTCTGCAGCAGGCAAGTCATCCTAACTCAGGGTGTTTAAAAGTGGGGCTCCTGGCCCCTGGGGGGTCGCCAAGGCACCACTAGGGCGGTTGTTTAAAGTTGGAGGGAAGAGGGGGAAAATCAAACAGAAATCAAAGTTTACAATGTTATTTGTGACAATAATAGTTCAATATATACGTCAGTTTTAGATGTTATTCATGGCTACATTTTTAAATGTAAATGTTATTTTTCCATGGCAAGCTTCAGCTTCAAAGAAAATATTGAATGTAATGATCATGAAAAAATTAAAGTTCTACCATATTTTCTTAAAAAGTTGGGATGTAATTTTCTATAACCAGTGAACCTACTGACCTCTAGGATGCATAAGGTACTGTAGGTGTTTGAGAATTGCAGAAACTTCAGTCTTATCTTGCTCCCATCCCAACTTTTTTGGAATAGGAATCAAGTCCAGAATGTATGTTTATTTCCATAAAATCTATAAAGGTTGCAGTTTGAACATAAATGATCTTGTCACTGCAGGAGTTTTTCTCGCAGAGACGATGGCAGCCATACTTGAATTTCTCAGTAATGTTTGTGTCTGAATCTGATGATGGTGCTTCTCTCCTCTGCAGGACTGTGTGCCGTTCTCTGTCATGCTGAGCGTCGGTATCATTTTGTTTATGAGGAGAAGAACATGGCCGAGGCTCGGAGCTACTGCAGAGAGAAATACACAGACCTGGCCACCATAGACCACATGAACGACGTGAAGATCCTGAATGACATGGCAGATTTGAGCAGAATGGTCTACTCAGAGTTCAGCTACGTGAGTCGTCTGTTCTCTGGTCTATAATTTCAACACCTTTTTGACTAAAATGTGACTAAAGCCTAAGAATATTTTCATCTAAAAGCAATCACTACATTTAAAATAGTTTCTAAAATTAACACTGAGGAGTATGGCAGTTTGAAAAGTGTAGCCTGGCAATCAGACCGGTCAGTCTAAGCTTTATTTAAGATCAGATAAACATTTATTGATCCTCCATTGGGGGAAATTTATTTAAAAACAGCTCAGCAGGAGAGGAAACATTCAAGACACGCCCCATTCTAATGAAGGATTTCTCTGGTTTGAAAACTGTTGAGAATATTAGAGGTTAGTTAGAATTTAACTAGAGTGATGTACAACTACTCAGAACATTTTCATGGTTTGGTAGATGACTCCAGTAAAGATTCTGAGGACTTTTTCCACCACTGAAGCTGAAGAAACCATCAAATTTTGCTTTCAGCGAGCCTGGATCGGTCTGTACGACGACGTGAACAGTTGGAGGTGGTCACTGACAGACACAAGTTTCTACAAACCTGGAGAGAGTGAGTTCAGAAACTGGGGAACTGGACAACCTGGCAACTATTTCAGCAGAGAGCACTGTGTGAATATGAGGAGCACAGGACTGTGGGTCGACGTACCGTGTGGATTAAAGTACAAGCCAGTCTGCATGAATGTCACAGGTAAGAATGTTACAACTAATGGACAACCTAATAACAGCAGAGACCACTGTGTGGTCATGTAAAATGAATTGGTGTGAGGTCCACCATCAGCCAGTCTGCAGTGACGTTACAGGTAAAAACATGAAACATTTGAGCTTTAACCAGTGAAGTTTCTTTACCTCTCAGCTTCTCGTTGGTTCAGGGATCATCATTTAAAGTCGTTTATTCCAGACTGTGTTGCTGTGTTTCTGTTGTGTGCTAAGCTAAAATTTTTTATGGAAATGTCTTTAATTATTTGATGTATAACACCGAATTCAAGATTTAGGGCTGTGGTCACCATTACTTACCAGGGGATCCACCTGGCCACTGAAGGAGAGTCCACCACTGAGGATAGATGTCCTTGTTATGTTGATCTCTCTCTCTTTGGTCTATCTTCAGGGCCCAATGTGACATTTGTCCTCACCCCCACCGCCATGTCATGGTCTGATGCTGTGATCTACTGCAGAGAACACCACACTGACCTGGCCAGTGTGAGGAACATGGAGGAGAACCAGAAGATAAAAGAGCAGATATCAGGACTATTTGTCTGGATTGGCCTCTCCAGGGAGTCCTGGAAGTGGTTGGATGGAAGTAGATCCACATTTAGGTACTGGAAAGCTGGTCAACCCAACAACCAGTATAAGAATGAGACGTGCGTGGCAGCTGACTTTGGAAACTCTGGCAAATGGGAGGACTGGCCATGCCACTACAAGAGAGCATTCATCTGCTACAGCGGTAAGATCAAATTCAGTTCAGGTAGATGTAGCTAGCTGTTAGCTAGCTGCTACATCCATTGTTGTCTGTTGGACTGTAGTTTGTTTTACAGGACATGTTGTATAAACACTCCTGTTGTCGCCACAAATCAAGAAGTTGCTCCTCTATTTCTGACGTCCATCTAACTTCCTGCTTCATGTTTACTATCGTTGCCATGGCTGTGTTTGTTCTGCTTCCTCCTTCAGTCAGCTTGCTTCCTGATTGGCTGTCATTCCATTTCTTGCAACAATCCACAGAGAGCATTCCTGACTGTCCTCGGTGTTCCCGCCACACAGCAGGATTTCTGATCATTAATACTGAACATGTAAAATGTTTGAAATCAGAGCGACTCTGATCATCTTCAGAGCAGATCAGGGAGGGTAAAACCACTCCACACACACCTCCCATCACAGGAAAATCTAGAACCATCAGATGAGTGGTCCTTTGCTGATGCTGGTCAGAAAGAGGGAATCAGAACCAAAACTGGCACCATTATCTTGTTTCACTAGGACGTTTGTAGGAATCCAGATGAATATCCATCACCAATGTTGATTTGTTCATGAACTTTCTTTTTAAAGTCCTAACAGCCTCCAAA
Organism: Cheilinus undulatus; assembly: GCF_018320785.1. NCBI lineage: Eukaryota > Metazoa > Chordata > Actinopteri > Labriformes > Labridae > Cheilinus > Cheilinus undulatus. Next base: position 47,391,362 of record NC_054875.1, read on the forward strand.
CAAGTGATCAAGGTGAGGCTGGTGAAGCAGAGCTCCTCTCTGGATCTGAACGACCCTGCCGTGCTGGAGGACATGCTGAAGGAGGTAAACCTTTATTATTTTAATCATTAACCCTTTGAAATCTTACAATTAAAAAGGCATAAAATTTGAAGTTGTTTTGCATCAGAAAAATCAGGTTTTGTTTTTCACTTAAACTGGAATCAAAATGGTTAAATTCCTAAGAATGGATTAATTTCTGATGTTTACAATCAAGTTTGACCTGAATTGAAAAAATCTTGCAAAAATGTTGAATATTCTTAAATGTATAATATTTTATTGCTATTTATTTATGCCCTCCATTATTTGGTCACGAAGAGTTGATTATCCTCTGCTGTAATTATTTATTTTACTTTTTATATTTGATTTTTTTCTTAGCATATTTTTCTTAATATCTTCTTTAATATTTTTTCTGATTATCTGTAGAGTACTAATGTATTCCATTTTCTCCTACACATTTCTTTATTGACTTCCAAATTATCATTTACTGTTTGGATAGTCTTGTTCTATTAAATTTTCTTTTTCTCTGTTCCTATGTGCAATAAAACACGCAGAGATACGTCATCCTTCTTTATACCAGTCCATGCTCCTGATAAGGACCACGTTAGCGGTAGCTGGATGTAACTGACCACATGTTTGTGTCTCTCAGCTCAGACAGAATCTGAGGGATCAAGGGGTGACACAGGACGTCAGACTGAGCTGGAGGAAGCAGGCGGACGGAAAGGTGTTTCACAAAGAGAAGAAGAAGGAGAAGAAGAGGAACAAAATAAGAATGACCAGAAAAACTGAGTTCTAGTCTCCTACAAGAGTTTTATGCTTACCACAGAACAGTTTTCCATTCTGCCTCAGTCCATTTTAAATGAGCTTTGGCATTGTTTCTGGATTCTGTGAGACTCTGCCTCTCTAAAATGCTCCTTTTATACCCAGTCATGTTCCTGATCTGTCACCAGTTAACCTAATTAGTTGTAAAACGCTCCACCAGCTGTTTTTCGTTAGTACCACTTACTTTTCCAGCCCTGTGTTGCTCTGTCCCAGCTTTTTTGACATGTGTTACATTCTGTTAGATTCTGTTTTTTTTTTTTGCATTTTACACAGGGCCCCAGCCTTTTGGAATTGGGGTTGTTGTTAAAGAGCTTCTTTCTTTGTATTTGAGTCAAATAGCATCAGGCTAATAAAGTCCCAATAATAATAATATAATCATTTTAAGTTGTACTAAGAGGACTTAACCATCTTTTCATTCTTCAGATCATAGAAGAGCTGAAGATTTAATCTAAAACCATTTTTTCTTCCTAAATAAAGGAGACCCACAGTCTAATAATGCTTTCAGCTTATATTATGATACTCTACAGAGCTCATTCACTAACCTCTGCTCTCCTGTCACACACCAGCCTCTGCTGCTCTGTCTCCTCCTCCTCCTCATGATGCAGCTGTACATTCACCATGCATCAGACAATCTCCTATAGGGACTGCAGGGTCTTTGACATTTTTGCAGCATCTTGATTGACTGTTATGTAAATTTGGCGTTTATTCACAGTTCCAGTCGATCATTTTAGTAAGTTTTGTTTTTTCCGAAAACTTTCACTTTCAAGCGAACTGCGTGGGGATGAGGCGGACCTTTAGGAGACGTGATCGGACCAGTCAACAGTCAATAGTGCAGCTGTGGTGCCGGTTCATGGCAGATATAATAGCCTAAATAAATGAATAAATCATACTGGCCCAAAAGTGCGTCGGCACACCGGGAAATGCTCGGTATGCCAGATAGCGATTCCATCCCTGCTGAGTTGTCTGAGTGTCTCCATTGTAAACAAATACAGCATGGAGGGGGGCGGCTCTCTGCATTAGCCATGTGCATGGCCAGCGAGTGGTGCAGACTATATAAGACTCTATGAACTTCCTGTAACTCCGTTCATGTCGACAGTAGGAGAAAATAACTTCAGTCTTATCTGACATGATCTGAAAGCTGAACCTGTCATTCAAAAGTCTCTGTCTTTTATCCATTTCTGCTCGCTTGTACTGCATCACGACGGCGCCGCTTCCTGGTCTGGCAAACTATGGGATGGGTCAAGGGTCATACAGAATGCGCGTGCGTTAATCGTGCGACAAAAAATTAGCACCGTTAAAAGTAATTTGAGTTAACGTGATATTAATGGGTTAACTTTGACAGCCCTAATAATTATAAGTTATTATTTCATAGTGTGGTGAATGTGCAGGTCACAACTTGTCAACGAGAGCGTTTTGGAGTTGTTGGATTGTGTATTTGATGAATTTGATGAGGGAAAGTCGGAATACCGTCTGCTTACATTGAGTTGGCACAGCAGGTCCGAACTCGGCAGCGCCGATCTAAAAATAGCTTGCACCGACAACTGAAGGTAACGAACCTATTACTAAGACTATAGGAATTATGGCAATGGGCGAATTTGCCAAAATGTTGAAGAATCCCTTTAAACTTGAATATTTATATCAATCATCTTAGATAGGGTTAGATCCTGCTGATATACATTTAAGTTTTTATGCTGGCTCCCCTGAGGTCCTCCAGCTTCTCATTAGAATTTGTTTTCCTCCCATTATACCTGTCTGAATAAAATTCCTGCCCTAGATTGACCTATAAGATGTGGATCACTAAGAACATATAACCTTGGACAAAAATTCAAAATTAATCTTAGTGATATTTTTAAGAAGTTGGTGAACCTTAAGCCAGTATCTATGGATCATGGGGCAGGCCCATAATAAATAAAGGAAAGTCCCTTCTAGTGATGGGAAATTCTGGCTCTTTTCAGTGATCAGGATCATTTGGCTCGGCTCAGCAAAAGAGTCAGCTCTTTGGGCTTCCAAAAGAACTCTTTATTTGGATACCAATTTGGCTTCATCTGAGCAGCCAAATCTAGCAATGTCATGACAAATTATTGATATTTGGACAGGTATTTTACCCCAGCTATGCTGTTTTTTCAAATTGATAAAAATATCACATAATTATTTTTCAGAATGACCAGTCTCCCAAAAAACCCTGCAGGTCATATGAAATCTCTTTAAAATCAAAGAAACTGGTAAAAACCTACTGGAGAATAAAATCCCCACCCCTCCGCTAAAACTGGACCTGTGGCTTAAAATGACGTCCCCATTAAAAACCTACCTCCACTTACACCCATTCTCCTTAGTGCTGTGGGTTTCCTGCACAAACATGACGTTGATCCTCTTTATCTCCATGAGTTTTAAAAGAGATGCTTTTTTAAAATCAGCCCTGGCTCCATTCAGGTTTAAAGTGCTGAGATTAAAATCACACATGGATAAAAAAGAGAAAGCAGTGAAAGAGGAGCAGGTTTTAAAATTCTTCATCATTAGCAATGATTTGGGCTCTCACTTTAACAATGAATTTCCTCAGTCTGTGAATGTCCTGGTCTGACAGTCTGTCCTCAGCCTTTCCTGTCATTCTGGTGAGAGGTTTAGCTGATGTCAGAAACCGTTTAAAGTCAGGGAAATGCTCCTCCACAGTCACCATCCTCTGTCCCTTAGTCTGCTTTTCATCAGAACAGGAGTTTAGAGGGTCTGGGATTCCTCTTGTGAGAGGATTAAATCACTGTCTCCTCCCTGACTGAGGTTTGGTCTGGATGTTTTACAGACTTTAGTGGTGTTACCTTCAGACTCTGAGCTTTTTCTTTTTTGTGCAGACTTGAAATCCTCCTCATCACTCAGCATGTCTTCATCCAGAAACTCACTCATCACATCATCATCGTTTATCATCTGTTCACTGTTTTCTCTCTCTGCGTTTTCACGTTCTTTACTTTCATCCTTTTTTCCACTCCAGCTTCACTGTCTCCATTTTTCTGTTTCTCACTGTTTTCATTAACTATCATCTCTGAACATAAGAGGACGTTTTCACACGGAGGTGTCTTTAAAACATCCCCCGACTCAGCGAGCCCTTCCGCCGGTAGCATCCTCAGGCCGTGTAGGCTACACAGGCTCCTCCCTCGTCAAGCTGTGGAGGCAATACAATACAAAAAAATGTGACACAGGATCACATATCACAGTATTCCACTAAAGAGAAAAGTTTAATTACATTATCACATCTACATGTGTGATGTCAGAACCCTTTAAGGAGAAAAGTATGCTTTTGTAGTCCCATGTGTTTTTGAAAGCATCCACATCTTCCATTTTCAGATAATATCTGTATTCTAACTGTATTTGTGCCCTAACAAGGTTCTTAAACACTACTACACAATCACATCTCTGTCCTTTTGGTAATTTTTCTTTTCTGCTTAGATAAGCTGCCAGCTTAGCTTGACCAAAAAGGAAATTCACCTTTCTTCTTGTTTTTCTTACTGTAGGAGAAACCGAAAATCAACATTTGGTCATTAAAACGCTCTTCCAAAGATTCTAGTATGACCTTCAGCATCCCAAATAACTGCCTTAATCTGGCACACTGTAGAAAACAGTGAAATATTGTTTCCCTTGCAGAGGAAAAGGGACAATTATCTCTTACTTCAGGATTTAACACAGAAACAAAAGCATTTACTGCCACAATTCCATGAAGGATACGCCATTGTAAATCACCCGTACTTTTGGTTAATGGTGCTTTAAAAAGCATGCTCCAAACAGGATTTACTTCTGATTTGACTTTTAAATGCTCCCTCCATGGTGGATCTGGTCTCTCTTTGCCTTTATTCAAAGCCTTGACACACCCCTGATAAAGGATTTTCCCTTTTACACAGTCCATTGGCATCCAAGCATCACTGTTAACCTCCAGCAGAGGGCGCAGACCTTCACAGTCTGCAAGCTTTGGCCTGATGCACATCCTTGGAAAGTCATCCAAATCATCAGGTAGCAACTGTCCAGCAAAACACTTTTGAAGAAGAACTTTGTCCTCACGAGGCAGCACCTTCTGGGACTTTTCCAAGAAAGCCCAACCGCTCGGACAGACCTGACCTTCAGTCCTATGGCAAAGGTCACAGCATTGTCCAGATTTCCTCCTGCCAGTTCACACAGATGTTGGACAGTAATGATTCCATGTTTTAGCAGGGTCTCAAACATCAGCACTTCCTCCAAACAGCTGCCCAACCCAGAGCCTTTCAGTATGGGCTCATTCAACAGCCAGTGCAGAGACGTGTTCAGGCCCAGTCGACCATTTTCAAACGATCCCCAGGTTTTAACAAGACTTTTGTAAAATGGTGGCAAAGAATTCATGGTAAACACTGCACAGTTCATGGTAAAAAGAGGCTTCCCAAGACCTGAATTACCAACTTTACCCAAAATGTGCTCTGCTACTTGTCTCCAGGATAAGCTTAGGGGTCCATAGAGGACACTTTATAGAAACTGTAGCCTAAAAGCTGCCTTCCTACTCTCTAAATGAACCAAACCCTGACCCCCTTCTTCTTTTGGCAAAGATAAAACACTCTGAGGTATCCAGTGTAGTCTATCAGAAAAGAAGTGATCAATCACACTCTGCAGTTTCATTAACAGATTAGCTGGAGGCTCCAACACTGCCAGGCGGTGGTAGCCACCAGATTGTTAATAATAAGTGTGCGCCCCCTGTAGGACATTCGAGGCAAAAGCCACTGCCACTTTTTTTTTGCCCACCTTCTATTTTTTCTACCATCCCTTCCCAGTTCTTCAGAACCTCAGAAGGACCACCTAAGTGAATACCTAAATACTTGATCCCATGTGTGGCCCATCTGAAACCATCAGGTAACACTAGTTCATCTCCTCACCATTTACCTACTAGCAAGGCTGTGCTTTTATTCCAGTTGACCTTGGAAGATGAAATTTCCCTGTAACACTCTGTGATATTTACAAGCTTTTGAACATCCATTTTGAATGGAATCCAGAAATAGTACAACTGTGCTGTTCATCCTTGAAGCAGCTTTAACACTCTCATATCCAACAACCTTTCCTACAGCCAGGCCACAATCCTCCACCAAATACTCCACCCCAGTATTCAGGTATTTTGATACCGTGCTGACGGGAGAGGTTTCTGAAGCCTGCAGGTGTATTGTTGCCAGGCCTTCCTGCCATGGCACACAGCCACACACTGGCTGCTGCTGTGCAGTACGCCGTCCAACCCCCCAAAACCCCAACAGTGCTTGTGCAAACTTGTGTGAACAGTAAGAAAATTGTGACAGTCACCAGTGAAGTTTTACCTTTTAATAAACCTTTAGAAAATAGGGAGAGTGGCTTGACTTTATTTTGTAGCCCCCTCCTCCTTCCCCACCCCTAACCTTAGGGCTTTGGGTGCCTAACCCTAACCATTGCTGGGTTTCCTGACATGGATTCAGGGTGGTTTTTCTTTAGTTTATTTCCCTTCCCCATCCCCCTAACCCTAATTCCAACCTTAGGGTTAGTAGGGCAGCCCTTGCCCCCTTGAGTGCCTTGCACTTCTGATTTGAATTTAGTCCCCTTACCCACCCCCTTGCCCTAAACCTAAACCTTTGGGGTTGAGTGCCTAAACTGAACCGTTAGGGATCTCCCTACCCACAGAGATCCCTATGGACACTCTTTAGAGACCAATAAATCAAACATCTGTAGAATTCATGAATTAGATAATAACTTAATCCCTTGGAATTTAAAACAACGCCAGCCCTTAATATCGTATTTCTTGCCATATTTTTGAGCCCTGTGGCCTCACAGTGGAAGGTTTTGTTCTATACCACGGTTACTCATACTCGTGAGCCATATGTGGCTCATGAGGGCTTTAATTGGCGGCTTGCATGGAAGCATAAAATAACAGGATAACACAGCCAATATATTTGGTAAGGTGGATCTGATAAATACATACTGTATACAGTGCTACAAACTTAAAATAGATGGCATTATATTTGTACTTTGACCTAATAATTGTAGTTTCTAAAAGGGTGGTCAATCGTCAAACCCGGCAACAGCACACTCGCAGTGAGCACGCAGGCGTTGCATGTGTTAGCCTTTCACAGCTTCTCATGCTAGCCAGCGCAATATGCACAGAGGAAAAATTGATACATTTCTTATCAAACAGATGTCACACAGTTCACCTCTTGGCAGACCTTAGTGGCAGCCACCTTGCAAACCCTCCAGAGGGCAGCAGCCACAGACTGCAACAAGCTGAATGCAGACCAAAAGGAGGCTGAGGTTGCACTCCTCTTACAATGTCAAAAAGACTGTTTCCTGGAAGAAGTGAAACTCCTGTCCCAGTAGCCATCTGGCAAATCTTGCACCTCAGTTGGACAAGACCTCTGGATTGATTCGAGTAGGAGGTAGGCTTTGACACATGGAAAGTCCAAGTACAATTGATATCCATCCAGTTGTCCTGGATCCTCATCGTGCGACCACTAAACTGCTTATCAAGGAGTTTGATGAGCGCCTCCTCCATCCAGGACCAGACTTCTTGCTGAGATGCACCGACAGTACTGGGTCCTGCGGGGCAAACAGGCGATTAAGCAATACCAGAGAACCTGTGTAGAATGTCAGTGATGGAGGGCAAGGCCAGTGACTCCCATCATGGCTGACTTACCACCTGCTCGCCTGAGGCTCTATGAACCACCTTTCTTCTCTACTGGCGTTGACTGTTTTGGACCCTTCATGGTCAAGGTGGGTCATCGCACAGAAGACCGGTGGGGAGTAATTTTCAAGTGCCTCACCACTCATTGTGTTCACTTAAAGCTCCTCAACAGTCTGGATATTGACAGATTCCTGCTGGCATTATGGAGGTTCATAGCCCGACAAAGGACGCCCTCAGAAATCCTCTGTGACTAGGGCACAAACTTCCACGGTGCAGCTAGAGAACTGCAGGAGGCCTAAATGGCCATGGAACCAGAGCTACAGACAAGGCTGGCAGATCAGCAGATTGTATGGGAGCGTGAGATTCGATCAATTAAGAATGCTCTCAGAGCTGTCACTGGAGGTCAGTCTGTTGCTGAAGAGGTCTTACTTACCGTTCCTGTGGAAGTGGAGGTACTTGGGCCCCTTCACCCTAGGGAATTTCATTATTTACACAAGAGCTGAACTCATGTGGGGGCGGCTGTACTAAATTCCCCAGTCAGGCACAGAGAGGGCAGCCCACAGTGCACTTGGGTCCTTAAGAGGGTCCTTAGCTGAGCACACTGTAGCATCACCATTAGCAGTTGAGTCATGGTATGCATGCATGAAAGACATAAGTTTTCCTCTTTGATCATATTGGCTGTTTAAGATATTATCATCAGAATTTTATTCATCCAATGTGGCACATATTATCATGCCTTATTTATGTTTGATGTTTATGACTTTGTACATTAATATTTGTGCTAATTATGCTAATTTGCGTGCTAGTCGAAAGACTTAGCTTTGCCATGTGCTCCTGAAGTTGTATTTCTCATGTTAGCACAAAGATATTTGCTGCCTTATTTTCATGTACTACTTTAAGGCTGAGCTATGCTGTTTTATCATGTTATTTGCTCTGTGTTCATCGTATTTCTGTTATTGATCTTCTATTGCAGAAACCATACATACAGACAAACTTACATAAAACTCAACTAAGTAAACCGGAATACCAGGTGTCCATGTTAAATTGTTTCTGTTTAGAGCACCCAGGGTGAAAGGCATATATTAAACCTGTGCCAGCTTTAAGAATTCAATTCAGCCCTCTTTGTTAAAACTACACTCAGGTTCATCATTAAAAGGGTCTGAAGGATGAAACTCCACAGTTAGAGAATGGATGTTAGATGAGTTCATTCACAAAGATGTTGGAAAAAGAAAATTGCAACCTTCCAGTAAATCTGTTTTTCAAATGTCAGTGAGAATGTGGAACCCTGGAGTGTTTTCTGTTACACATTTACACGACAACATTGTTGTTTTGGTTCGACAGTGCATGCCGGCTAAGTGAGCTACGGTGTGTGACGTAAGCATTTCAAGAAAGATGCGGCTGGCTGTCCACACGGAGACGAAACGTTAGCATTTACAGATTTGTTCACTCTGGGACCTGGTTTCAAAAGTATCGTTTACAGCCTCCTAAAACGCCATTTCCGTGTGGATGAAACACTGATCCAACAAAAAAAAAATTTGCGTATACTCCTGAATTCGTCTCCGTGTGGACGGGGCCTTGGAACGGGATTAAAAACAGAGCCTGTGTGATTATTACAAATTACTGGAGGTCCTTTGTGTAACGGTTGATTGGTGGTTTTAGGTGGAGAGGTTAGCAGCATTAGCAGAAGCTCCAGGCTAGCAGGCTAGCTCAGACAAGCGAAAAGAGGACAGCATGGGGATTTTCACATGGTATTTTTAAATTCTACAATACTGAACATAGACCATACAATACCAGTAAAATAAAGACATAACCTTCACCAACTCGTCACGTAGTTGGAGAGTCCTCACTGTTGTGGATACATGCAAGAATGTCAGAGGGAGAGACGCTTTCCGGTTCATACAACATAAACGTAGCAAGGGCTCCACCCTGTGGCATAATAAGGTACTAGAGAACAGATGACTCACGAAGCTGAACTCTGAGTAGTTCATTCTGCTCAAATCTGCCATGTCATTCAGGATCTTCACGTCGTTCATGTCGTCTGTGGTGGCCAGGTCTGTGTATTTCTCTCTGCAGTAGCTCCGAGCCTCGGCCATGTTCTTCTCCTCATAAACAAAATGATACCGACGCTCAGCATGACAGAGAACGGCACACAGTCCTGCAGAGGAGAGAAGCACCATCATCAGATTCAGACACAAACATTACTGAGAAATACAAGTATGGCTGCCATCGTCTCTGTGAGATAAACTCCTGCAATGACAAGATCATTTATGTTCAAACTGTAAACTTGACATTATGGAAATATACACACATTCTGGACTTGATTCCTATTCCTAAAAAGTTGGGACAGGGGCAAGAAAAGACTGACATTTGATCAATTCTCAAACACCTACAGTACCTTATGTATTCTGGAGGTCAGTAGGTTCACTGGTAATAAAGAACGACGTCCAAACTCTTTTAAGGAAATATGGTAGAACTTTTCTTTATTCATTACATGGGTGTCAAACTCAAGGTCTGGGGGCCAAATCTGGCCCTTGGTACAGTTAAACCTGGTCTGCAAGATCAGATCATATTTTTATTCTCCTACTCATATTTTATTCTGGTATGAGGTCTGCAGATTTCCTCATAAAATGTAAATTCAAACTTGATGATTTAAAATATGCCTAAGTTGTAAAATCTAAACAATTAAAGGTCAAAATAATTAGATACAAATTCAGGAATGTGGGAAAATAAATTAAGTTGTGTATTTATTTCAGATTTTCAATACATATTTTTGACTCATCTCATATTTTGACCTTTTAAACTCACGATTTAGACTTTTATTTCACATTTAGACCTTGTCAACTTGTAACTCTGCTCTCATATTTTAATATTTTGGACTCACGATTTAAAATTTAAACATAATATAATATATTAAATAATATATTATATTATATGCATATTTTGACCTTTTGAACTTGTGATTAGACTTACTATCTCATAAATGTGCCTTTCAAGAACATCATCTTGACATTTTATGTCATATTTTGACCTTTTAAACTCATGATGTAGGATTCTATCTCAACTTTTGACTCACAATTTAAAATTTAAACTCATATTTTGACATTTTAAGTCCTGATTTTGAATTGCATTTAATATGTTTACCCTTTGAAAATGCTAGCTTGACTTTTTATCTCATATTTTTACCTTTCAAACTTATAATTCAGAATTCTTTCTCACATTTTGAATTTGTCAACTCCTTACTCTGACTTTTAATCTCATATTTTGATCTTTTAGACTCACAATTTAACTTTAAAATCATAATCAGACACTTTTAAGACATGATTTTAAATTTTATCTCATATTTTGACCTTTAAAATTCATGATTTTGAATTTTATTTAATATATTTGCCTTTTAAAATGTTATTTTGACTTTTAATTTTGTGTATTTTGACCTTTTAAACTAATAATTTTGACTTTTGATCCCAGATTTTGAGCCTTTAAACGTATCATTTTGACTTTTTAAATCTCAAACTCACTTATCATCAATGCTGAGTTTGTTTTATACCCATAATTCATTCCTAGTGAAAATGAGGTTGACAGTTCATGGTTTAATGTTGACCCTGCTAGGCTCTCAGGTCAGACCTAAGTTCAGAATCCGGCCCCTGCTGTGACTGACACCGCTGCATTATTACATTCAATATTTTCTTCGAAGCTGAAGCCTGCCATGAAAAATCACATTTACATTTAAAAATGTAGCCATGAATAACATCTAAAACTGACGTATATATTGAAGTATTATTGTCACAAATAACATTGTAAACTTTTATTTCTCTTTGATTTTCCCCCTCTTCCCTCCAACTTTAAACAACCACCCTGGCGTCCTGGCGACCCCCCAGGGGCCAGGAGCCCCACTTTTAAACACCCTGAGTTAGGATGACTTGCAGATCTGCAGCTGCTGGAATAACACTGGGGTTAAATAGGAACCTTGTCACTGACACACATGCAAATTTATTTAGGTGAAAACTGCCTATCAGGCTCTTCAGCGTCACAGGGCCGGGTTATTCAGAAGGTTTAATCCTGATAGAAAATGACTCAGATGGTAGACCACTCCCTTTTACCAGGGATCAGGTCATCCAGCTCACTTTAACCACACTTATTTTATATACATGAACAAATTTTAAGGACTTTTTAAAACAAAGTAATGTGGATTAAATAAAAACATGTAATGTAAAATAATTGACTGCAGATATATTCACCCCCTTTAGTATAAATAATCACCTGACTGCAGTGAATGTTTCTCAGTGATTGTAGTAGAAAGACACCTGTGTCTGGAAGGTCCAGTGACTGGTTCATTGGTATTCCTGGCTACCATTACACCATGAAGACGAAAGAACACTCCAAGAAACTCAGAGTTCAGTTAAATTTATCATCAAGAAATGAAGGAATATGTCACATATGGAAAAGCTCATGAAATTAATCTGAATAGGAAATACAGCAAATGAACCGGAGGCGCTGACACTGTCAGAGTTAGAAATAATGATTTTAATGAAAAATGTTCTTTAGGGCGCTTTCACATTAGGCCAAGTTGTTTCGAACCGCGCTGTGGAATGATTCCCCCCCTCCCCCAGCTTGCTTTCACACTAGCAACAGCAATCTGTGCCCGGGCCCACTTATGTATGTACTCAGTCTGAAACAGCAGGTTGCAGTATTCATGTAGCTGGTTTACAACCCCGCAAAGGAGGAGAAAGAAGAAGATGGCAACAACTGGGGTCATGACCTGGACGAAGATTGTTTTTGTTTTGACCCGGCAAAAAGTCCATCCTGCAGCCATGAATAATATAAAATCACTTTTAAGATGCCAGCAACGTCGCTCTTCATATCTGCACATCTACTACAGCTCAGAGGATTAAATGGGCTCATGCTGCGCAGATACAGCAGTTTTTGAGGTGACAGGAGACTTTTACTGCCTTTGTACCTCCTCTCACTGACTCCAACTTGTGTTCATCTGTAAGGTGAGTCACAACAGACCATGTATTGACTGGATTCTGATGATTTACACCCTTTATTGAGGAAAAATGTGAACAAACTACCACGCTGTTGAAAGAAGTTTAGCTTTTACGATAATGTCATATAGCTGATTCGACGCTCTGTCCTGTATCCGAGCGCAGTTGCATTCACATCTCATCCGGACCGGCCAGAGTCCACTTGAATCGCGCCCGAGACCACCTCCCCCAAGTGAGTCTGTTTGCATTCACACTACCCAAACAACTGGACTTTGGGCTCAAGTGCACTCAGATCCGGAACTGGGCCCCTAGTGTGAAAGCCACCTTAAACTTTGCCTTCATAGAAAAAAACCCTTTTGCAGCGATTACAGCCGTGCAGACCTCAGGCATTCTAGCTGTCAGTTTTAAAGGTAATCTGAGGAGATTTCCCCCCCCATGCTTCCCGGAGAATCTCCCACAAGATGGACTGGCTTGATGGAGTCTTCCTTCGTACCATACAGTTAAGCTCCTCCCACAACAGCTCAATAGGGTTCAGATCTGGCCACTCCATTACAGTCAGAATTCTGTCTGACTGTTTGATCTTTAAATATTTCGTAGACATTTTAGAAGTGTGTTTTGGGTCATTATCTTGTAGGATGAAATTGGCCCTGAGTAAGTGCTGTCCACAGGGTATGGCATGGCGTTGCAAAATCTTGTGATAGCTTTCCTTCCCCAAGGTCCCTTCAACCCTTTACAAATCTCTTATTCTACCACTTCTAAAGTCCCCAGACCATCACTCTGCCTTCACCACTCTGACTGGTGGTTTTAAGCTCTGTTCTTCTCATTTGTTCTGCATCTCACAAATGTTCTTCTGTTTGATTAGCAGCCATGCTAGGAGATAGATGAAGTGGACTGACAGTAAATGGGCCACAGTATGCATAAAGCTCAGATTGTCCTGTTTATTTGAAAGTACCTTACAAAGGTGAATTTAAAAATAATGTAGAAATTGAGGAAATACCCTTAGACCTCCGAGGGTTAAAGATTGGTCACCAAGGAACATCCATAGAGTCTGCCATTCCTAAAATATCCACATTTATGACTGTAAACTGTCACTGATAATGCAGCATCTTCATGCATACGGGTTAATCCACATTCTAATGTGAATGATGGCTTACTGCTGTAGCAGGTGGATGCTCTCCTGTAGAGGCGTGGCCAGTTCTCCCATTCATGAGAGCTGTTAAAGTCCGCTGACATGCATCTTGTTATTGGGTTCATTTGTTGACCGTTTCCAGTACCGAAATGTGGAGTTACTCCCATCAGTCCACTTCCAGGACTTCCTGTAGAGGCCAACTCAGCCCTTTCCTCCAGCAGAAACCAGATCCTCTATCTTCTGGTTGTCCTCCATGTTCCTCACACTGGCCAGGTCTGTGTGGTGTTCTCTGCAGTAGCTCTGGGCCTCGGACAACGTCATGGTGGTGTGACCCAGGCCAAACGTCACATTAGACCCTGAAAATAAACCACAGAAAAACCTCACAGTCTGACTTCTAAACTGTATCAGTGGAGTATATCAGCTGACCCTCTGATTGGTCCACCACGATCAGAAAGCCTTTCTAACAGCAACCGTTACTGAGCTGCTTCCTGTTAAATGAACTTCCTCAGACTATCAGTGTGTGGTGGTGCAATTGAGACTTTTATTTGGTTCCTTCAGCATGATTAGGTGAGCTTTGGGTGTGCAAGAGCAACTCCAGACATCTGCATCTTTACTAAACTGAAGGTTAATTTTGTCTTCTTTAGATTGGACTCTGTGGACGTATACATACGCTCGAATTGTCCCTCCAAAAACGACATCAAACATTCAGCCACAGCACAGTAGTCAGCAGTCTGATCATGTTTGGCCTACATGTGCATCCAGACCAAACAAACAGCAAAAGCATCTTGGAAGCTTGCCAACAGACAGTCCACGGTCCATTTGAATTTAAAAATGGTGTTTCTATATTTAGAACCAAGTGACTGAAAGTATTCACTCTTGTACACATCATTCTCTGTTCTTTAGATTTGCCATGCAAAAGAACAGTCTCACACCAAACACAGCTACACGCAAAATTCTCATCATAGCACCACTGATAACAGGAAGTGACATAAATGTGTCCTATAGCCACTCCACTGGTAACCCTGCAAAGCTATGGTTGGGGTCTGGTTTTACTTGAAGCTGATAGTGTAGAGATTAGCTTGGCTGTAGCCATAGTGTAGTGGTAGTTTTACCAGAACCTAACATTAGTGATGCACCAGTCCATCAGAGGAACATCAGCAGATGTTGGATTTGTGAACCATCATCGGCCCATAGGCAAAAAATGCGACTTGCAACGATAGCAGTTGCTGATGTTTGTCAAACTTGTAAAACAGAAAAATCTCAAGTTTATGCTGTTGGGACAGATAATGTTGAAAGCGGTCTAAAAAGTTTTGCTAAGTAGCTCAAACCCTCCAGCTGGCTGTCCAGATCAGCAAAGTTTGCAGTGTGAGTCATTCTTGGATGTGGCTGCAATTAGCTGGAAGACCTGGCCTGTTTTAATGCAAGGGCTTACCAGGGCTTAAGCTTGGGGTCCCTCCACAGGAAGAGGCCTAACAAGGCCAACAGAATGACAAGAATCATGCTTGTTTAGTTTGACTGTTGTGTATGTGTGTGGGTGTTTGTAATGAGCCTTGGGGAGAGAGAACTAATCAGTAAAGCCGGGTATACACTCTGCGATTTCAAGCCGACCATTGCGCACGAGTTGTGTGCCCACACTGTACGATTTGACGGTCTTGCACGACCTGAGTGCTCACACTGTGGGACTGAAGTCGGGACAGAGTGTGACAGGAACCCACGGAGTTTCCTTTTTAAAAGTCTCAGGGTCTGAGGGAGAAGTGTTTCCAGTCATATTCTCTCTCTCTTGCCCCTATCTCTCCCTCTCTCTCTCTCTCTCTCTCTCTCTCCCTCTCCTGCTATCTCTCTCTGCCTCACACACACAAACATCACCTCTGTGTCAGCTGCAGGTCAGCAGGTAAGAATATTTCCTGCTCATTTATTTCCGTATGGAAGTGAAGTGTGGAGCCGTGCCCTAAAACAGTGGCAAACATCCTGAAAAATTTCATCGGCAGTTCTGCAAAGAGACCCTAAAGGTCCACAGAAACTGTCCAAACCTGGCATGTAGAGCAGAACTTGGGGAATTCAAAAGAGCCATCAAGTTCCAGGTTCACCTAGCACAAGCTGATCCTGAATCATACCATCACCTGGCCTTTCTGAGCAACAGCCTCTGCCCAGAGACTGACCCCCTTACAAATATTAAAGAAAATTATCAGCTAAAGAACCAAGAGCAACAAAATCTCTCCAAAACACAAATTAAAATTATTGATAAAGAAAACAAATTGAAATATATCAAATATTGGCAAAATGAAATAAAATCCTACAATAAATTAGAATGTTAATGTCTACTGAGAAGAGAGTACTCTTTAGCTGATTATCTTATGCATGTGAGAAACCCCAAACAAAGGAAAATTTTAACAATGTACAGACTCAGCGACCAGAAATAAGAAATTGAAACAGGTTGTCATAAAAACTGGAAACCTAGAGACCAAAGAATTTGTAAACATTGTGATTTGGGAAAAACTGAAGATGAAATCCACTTTCTCCTCATCTGCCCACTGTATGAAGCTGTAAGAAGGAACTTTCTGAGCCGAGTTACAGCAGCCGGATCACATGAAGAAATAATGAGACTGTGTCTAGCAGAAGAACCTCAACATGTACACCTAGCTGCTCATTTTGTTTCTGAATGTCACCACATTAGCGGTATTAATAAGTTTGATCATAGTCAATCATTTTGTGTTTTTTTAAATTTTATTATTATCATTTGTGTTATCGTGATTGTCATTGTTAGGGCCCGAGCACCGAGTGGTCCAAGGACCTAATTTTATTTGCTAGAATTATCTTACTTATTATTTGCCGTCATGGCATGGACTTTTGAGGCCCTTAACATTTCTGAATTCACAGGAAACTTTGCTCATACATCCAGTCTTGTCAAAATTTTGATATTTTTTGGGTCTCCAACATGAAAATTCAGAATTGCAAAAATAGCACCCTCTAACAGTTTTCAAAGTTAAAGCCCCCTCCTTTGACTTTGTCATAGATTCATCAAATTTTGTGTGCAGGTGCGGCTTGGGGAGATCTACAAAAAAGCCTCTTAGGCCTACACTCTATCTCCAACAGGAAATCCGCCATTTTGAATAAATATGCAAAAAAGGGGCTGTTTTTGGCCTTTTCTAGGGGTCATATTTAGATCAACTCCGCTGAGGGATTTCATCCAGTCGACTTGTACTTCGGCACAGATCTACATGAGACATGGATGATGAAAAGTTATTTGGGGTTTTCTCATTTGCTGAAAGGTGTGGCCATGGCGAGCCCTCAAATTTGCATATTTCTTTGGTAAACAGGAAGTCATTTATAACTCAGCTGCGCATTGCCTGAATGGACTCATATTGCTCAGGTATATTGACGGTCATTGCCTGCACCCAGTCATATGGTCAGATTTTTACCAGATCAAAGTGCCACCTAGTGGTGACAGGAAATGTCAAGGTTTATGGTGCAAGCTACAGTTAAAAAACTATCCAAGATATCCACTTCAAATTTGTGTCAGGAAGGACTAAAGAAGTGGATTTAGTTTTGTGAAAAATTAAATTGACTTTTCGTCAGAGGGTGTGGACTCAGCGGGGTGACAAAGTCAAGAGTCGCCATTTTGTCTCGCCAAAAATTTTTAAACAGTCATAACAGTCATAAGTATACATGGTCATGTCTGAGAAAAATTTCATGTGCTTGATAACAGTCCAGGCCAGAACACATCCATACTTGAAATTTTAAAACATTATGTAGCGCCACCATCTGGCAACAGAAAGTCACTGCTCTTGAATTTCACATTGCGTTACCTACATGGTTGGACAAATCATTCTGAAATTCACTCAGGCAGTTCCCAAGGAGTTGGCCTTACACATATACAATGGTCAAATGTGTACGTTAAAAGGCGTGGCAATGGCGATTTTTTGTTTGCCATGAAACAGGAAGTAGATCTTTCAAATGGTTATAAGACATCTAGAACAATGAAACTTGGCAAAAAAAAAATCTCATTAGCATTCTCAGATGATTGATGTTCATTCTGTAGGTGTCTATTGGTTATTGGCTCAATGGCGCCCCCTCATTTCAAAAATTCAGCCCCCCCAGCAGGTTTAACTTAGGATTTTGAACATGTGTGGGCAGATGTGTCATGTCAGGACGCAAAAAAAAATCCTCTTGGACCCATATCGTAAGTCAAACAGGAAGTCTGCCATTTTGAATTTTATGGTAAAACAAGCCACATTTTATGGGTCGTATTTGAACAAACTCGTCTGAGAGTGTTCATCCAAACTCCTTGATCTTTGGTGTAGAGCAAGAGGAGATGTCTTTGGTCCACAGCTATTTGGGATTTTCTCATTAGTGGAAAGGCGTGGCCATGGCGGCCCCTTAAAATGAAATGCTTCATCATGTGATAAAAGTGGCTGATGCTCATAAAAAAATTTCCATTTATTACAAGATTGGCCAAATCCTGCTGAAATTAGCCCAGACACATCCCTCAAGGTTGATATTAATCAAATTTGAAGGTCAAGAGTCCTTACCTAAGATGGTGTGGTGGTGACAATTTTTCATTCACCATGTAACAGGAAGTAGAATTATCTAGTGCTTACAAAACTTGTAAAGCCATGAAACTTGGCAGAAAAACACCCAGTAGCAAAACGAGATGATTGATAAGATGACTGTAGGGGGCGTGGCTTTTTTGGCTCAGTAACGCCCCCTACAGTAATTTGAAAATTCAGCCCCTGCAGCAGGTTTATGTGAGGATTTTGAAAATTCTTGAGCTTATACATCATTTAAAGATCTACAAAAAAGCCTACAGACCCATGCCGTAAAAAAAACAGGAAGTCTGCCATTTTTATTTTTGTGGTCAAAAAGCAGCACATTTAGCATGATTATCACTACAGCCATTTTTACACAAAAACTATCCTCTGAGAACAGAATCCCTTTTCTTCTTCTTCTCTTTTTTTAAGGTTTGGTGTTTAAATGTCAATTAGACCCACTAATGTGCCTGAAACTGCTGTAGTATGCATGCCAGGCCAGTAGTTGGCAGTGTGACACACAATGAAACACATGCATGCACACCTTTCCTTCCTCCTGGTGGTGTCAACAGACAAACATGGCTGACACACAAATGTTTGTTTGGACAGATGAAGTCGGGTTGCTTCCTAGTGACAGTCAACCACAAAATAAATAGATATTTAAAAAATGGGAACATATAAACGTTGGCAGGAAGTGAGCAGCACGAACAAACAGCACATTTTTGTGTCAACTGTATAGCACCAGGCCAAGATCAAGTCTCTGACAGACTACATGCAGAACATGGAGCAGAAGAAGAGACAGCTGGAGGAGAGCCAGGACGCTCTGACCCAGAAGCTCTCTAAGCTGCAGGCTCACGGTTCACACATTTATATTAACCATTAAAACATCTGAGCTCAAGTAAAAACAGGCTAACTTGATGGAATTTTCCTCTTTGTTTTTCATCAGAGAAAAGACACGAGACGTCAGGAGAGAAGGAGGAGAAGGAGGACATCGGCAGACACGATGGGGACATAAAGGTGAGGAGGAAACACGTCACTGAGAATCTCTGTTACAGAAATGTGAAATAGCTGAATGTTTTTGTGTCTGTGTGGCACAGAAAACTCTGGAGGAGCAGCTGGAGAACCACAGAGAGGCTCACCACAAACAGCTGAGCCCACTGAGAGACCAGATCCAAGACAAGAAGAGGATTCTGGACGAGCTCACAGAGTAAGTCTGACTGTTTTAAATCCAACTACATTTTTAAAGATATTAGAGAGCACAGACATAGGAAGAAACACATGGCATGAGATATTTGAATCAAAGTCTGCAGTAAAATCAGTATACTGATTATTTAGACCAGTGTGACTGAAAACTGCTCAACAAAAGAGCCAAATTGTTGAAAAATACCTTTGCAATAGCCACATTTAAAGTGGTGAAAAGTGGGAAAAAAAATGGATTTAAAGAGACATAAATGGTCAAAAAGCAGAAAAAAGTGGTATAAAGGTTCAAAATTGGAATAAAATGGCAAAAACTGGGTGAAAAGTGTCAAAAAAAAGGAGTTACAGATAACAAAAATGGTCAGAAAGCAGCAAAAACTGTGCTAAAAAATAGTGGAAAGGGACTAAAATGGCCAAAAAGCGGAAACAGAATTGGTGAAAAGGTGAAAATAGGCATTAAATGGCAAAGACTAAGTGACAAGTAGCAAAAATGGGGGAAAAGTGACATAAAAAAGGAGTTATGAATGATAAAATAGTCAGAAGCTGCAAAAATGTGGTGAAAATGAATGAAGAGTGACTAAAAAGGTCAAAAAGCAGCAAAAAAAATTGGTGAGAAGGTGCAAAATTGGAATTAAATGGCAAAAAATGGGTGAGAAGAGACATAATAAAGGATTTACAGTTGACAAAAATGGTCAGAAAGTAGCAAATAATGTAGTAAAAAAAATAGATAAAAGTAAGTTAATTGGTCAAAAAGCTGCAAAAGTGTGGTAAAAATAGTGAAAAGTGACCAAATTGGGCAAAAAGATGCAAAAATGAAAAAAGTGACTAAAATGGCTAAAAGCAGCAAGAAATTGGTGAATAGGCCACAAATAGGCATTAAAAGGCAAAAACTATGTGAACAGTAGCAACAATGGGTGAGAAGCGACATAGAAAAGGAGTTACAGATGATAAAAACGGTCAGAAAGTGGCAAACGTGGGAAAATAATGGTGAAAAGTGACTGCAAGGGACAAAATGTGGCAAAATGGGCTAAAAAAATTATGTGAAAAGTGACTTAAATGGTAAAAAGTGACAAAAATGTGGTAAAAAAATGGTGAAAATTGAGCTAAATAGTTTAAAGTGGCAAAAATGTGGTAAATTATTGGTCAAAAGTGACTAAATGGGCAAAATGCTGCAAAGAGTGACAAAAACATAAAAAGTGTCATTTAATGTCAAAAAGCAGCTTAAATTGGGTGAAAAGTGGCCAAAAAATTGCCAAAAGGGGAAAGAATTGCAAATAGAAAAAAGTAGGATGAAAGTGGCAAAAACTACAAAACTGGCAAGAAGTGGAACAAATGGACTAAAAGAGGCAAAAATGGATTAAAAGTGTCAAAAAAAGGACAAAAGGGAGAAAAATTAGACATAAGGGTAATGATAAAAACTATAAGAAAAAATAAAGGTTGACAATTAAAGCCTCCTGTAGAAGAGTGGCAACAAACTGATTAATGTGACTTGATATGGATCATTCCTGAGGTGAACGTTTTTAAGGTTTTCTGGGGAAAAATATTTGAAATGAAAACATGAAAGAGCCACAAACCATCCCAATGAAGCCACACGTTGAGTTTTACTCATTTAGACTAATAACTGTTTGTGACAAGACTTGAACTAGATCTAGAATTTAGTCTAAAACTGTCTAAACGGGGTCTAAAATTTTGACTTCAAGTCCACAGAGACGAATGAAGCAGTGGAAGAATCAACAAACCTATTCATGTTCATGCCAACAACGTCGCTCTTCATATCTGCACATCTACTACAGCTCAGTGGATTAAATGGGCTCACGCTGCGCAGATACAGCGGTTTTTGAGGTTACAGGAGACTTTTATTGCCTTTGCACCTCCTCTCACTGACTCCAACTTGTGTTTATCTGTGAGGTGAGTCACAGCAGACCGTTTATTGACTAGATTCTGATGATTTACGCCCTTTATTGAGGAAAAATGTGAACAAACTGCCACACTGTTGTAAGAAGTTTAGCTTTTTACGATGATGTCCGGGTGCAGTTGCATTCACATCTCATCCAAACCATGCCAGAGTCCACTTGAATCGCGCCGAGACCAGCTCCCCAAAGTGAGCCCCAAGTGTTTGCATTCACACTACCCAAGCGAACCGGGCTTTGGGCTCAAGTGCACTCAGATCCGGATCCGGAACCAGGCCCCTAGTGTGAAAGCCACCTTGAACTTTGCCTTCATAGTAAAAACCCTTTTGCAGCGATTACAGCCGTGCAGACCTCAGGCATTCTAGCTGTCAGTTTTAAAGGTAATCTGAGGAGATTTCTCCCCATTGCTTCCTGGAGAATCTCCCACAAGATGGACTGGCTTGATGGAGTCTTCCTTCGTACCATACAGTTAAGCTCCTCCCACAACAGCTCAGTAGGGTTCAGATCCAAAGACTGTGCTGGCCACTCCATTACAGTCAGAATTCTGTCTGACTGTTTTTCTAAATATTTCGTAGACATTTTAAAAGTGTGTTTTGGGTCATTATCCTGTTGTAGGATGAAATTGGCCCTAAGCAAGTGCTGTCCACAGGGTATGGCATGGCATTGCAACATCTTGTGATAGCTTTCCTTCCCCAAGGTCCCTTCAACTCTTTACAAATCTCTTATTCTACCACCTCTAAAGCCCCCAGACCATCACTCTGCCTCCACCTCTCTGACTGATGGTCTTAAGCTCTGTTCTTCTCATTTGTTCTGCATCTCACAAATGTTCTTCTGTTTGATCTGTTTGATTAGCAGCCATACTAGGAGATAGATGAAGTGGACTGACAGTTGCTGATAACTGTTTGTAAACTGCATGAAAGTGTTTTTCTTTGGAAAACAAATTGGTGTCCCACAAACCCTGTAAGGGACCCCAGGTCGGACAAAAATGGGCCACAGTATGCGTAAAGCTCAGATTGTCCTGTGTTTATTTGAGAGTACCTTACAAAGGTGAATTTAAAAGTAATGTAAAAATCCAGGAAATACCCTTAGACCTCTGAGGGTTAAAGATTAGTCACCTAGGAACATACCTAGAGTCTTCCATTCCTTAAATACACCTTGTTAAATCAACATTTACGACTGTAAACTGTCCCCAGTAATGCAGCATCTTCATGCATTCTAATGTGAATGATGGCTTACCACTGTAGCAGGTGGATGCTCTCTTGTAGTGGCATGGCCAGTCCTCCCATTCACCAGAGCTGTTAAAGTCCGCTGACATGCATCTTGTTATTGGGTTCATTTGTTGACCGTTTCCAGTACCAAAATGTGGAGTTACACCCATCAGTCCACTTCCAGGACTTCCTGTAGAGGCCAACCCAGCCCTTTTGTCCAGCAGAAACCAGATCCTCTATGGTTCTCTGTTATGACTGTGAGTCATATTGTATTGTTTTGTTGTTGCATATTGTGTAGAGGATCGTGTTTTCTTCCTACTGTCTCTCGCTCTCTGCTCCTCCACCTTATGCTTTGCTGCAGGTGTGGCGCGTCCCGATTGGACAACAGCGAAGGCGCGCACCAGCCGATTATTGGAGGAGTGATGTGGCCTCATCAGCTGCTAATGGCGGAGGCTGATAGCTGCTCATTCAAAAGAAGACAGCGGGAGCGGAGATGCTGACCCTCCTTCCTGACAGCCAACTTTCGTTACAGAGCATTCATTGTGTTGATAAATTGTAATTTTGTAATTCGTTAAAACTAAAAGTTAAAACTTTAAGCAGTCCTGGTAGGCAAGTGTAGTTTTTTTTCGGGTAACCGTGTTCTCCTGTTTTTTGTTTAGGGAGTCAGTTTAGGTTTGTATAAATTTTCTTTATTAAGACTAGGTAAGTGTTTTTGATTTATAAGAGTGTTTTGTTAATTGTTTTTGCTATATCTCCCTGAGGTAACTTGTTGAAAAGAAAAAGAAACAAAGTTAAATTTTGTTCAGACTGCAAGCTCGTTTCCTGTTCCTTTGTGTGTTGAATTATCTTGGGAGTGAGGAAGGAGAGGTCACCTTTATGTTACGTCTAGTATCCCCTAGGCTGGGCGTAACAGGAATGTTGTCCCATTCTTGCTCCAAATATTTTCTATTGGTGAAAAATCTGGACTGCTGGCAGGCCAGTTCAGGACCCGGACTGTTCTGCACTGTTGAAAATATTCATCCCTATTTACTTAAAAAAAAACCTAGGGAACTTTATGCATCAAATTCTCATGTAGATCAGACAAGGTATTTTTGTATAAACTACTAATTTGTTGTTCATGAAAAGAAAAATTCAAATAACATTTCTTAATTTAGTTAAGTAGATTTAACAAAACTGATCTTAGTTTAAATGTCTTACTTTTTCAATAAACCTAAGTTAGATTTTGTTGTTGATCAGACAAGACTACCTTTTGATTAAAATACTAATCTTTTTAAAAATAAGAAATTAAATTTGCATGTAAAATCAACTTAATTTTATCATGTACATCAAGCATAACTTTTCTGTGTTCAAATTACTTCTTTCTTTAGATTTTTAAATGAATATTGCTTGACATAAGTTTAATTTCAGTTGGTGTAGACTTCTATCCAAAATATTAGCCAATAGGTTAGACAAAATCCTAAGCTCACTAATACACCCAGACCAAGTGGGTTTTATTAGACAAAGAAATTCTTCAGATGATGTGAGACGCCTGATAAATATTATGTGGTATGTGCAGGATTCTAATGAGCCAACAGCAGCTATCTCACTGGACGCTGAGAAAGTGTTTGATAGGATAGAATGGAGATATTTGTTCAACACACTCAGAGCTTTTGGCTTTGGTCAGTCAATCTAGAGATGGATCAAAATTGATAACATTGAAGCATTCTCTAGGTTATTCAGATACAAGGTGAATTGGTCTAAGTCAGAGGCTCGACCCCTGACCTCATACTGCCTGAAAACTTTATTTCAAGTAGGATCATTTCAGTGGAATAATGAAGGAATAAACCATTGAGGTTCCCAAAGCAAATAGATTAAATAATTAAAAAGAATATTGACCCACTTCTCTTTTGATATGGAGAGGTGGTCTTCATTTCTTTTGTCTTTATGGTAAAAATCAATGTTCTTAAGATGAACTGTATCCCAAGAATAAATGACTTGCTTCAGTGTCTACCCATTTCTGTACCTCACAAGTATTTTAAAGGGTTTGACCATATCTGTAAAAAGTTCCTATGGAATGGTAAAGGCCCTAGGATAAAGCTAGAAAAACTTCAAGTACCAGTCAGGAAGGGCATTATGGGTCTCCCTAAGCCATTGCTTCTCAAACTTTTTTGGTCCTTCCCCACTTTGAACAAGGGGGAATTTTCAAGCCCCACCTGGCTCGATCACCCCAATAAAAATCCTGACAAATTACGCATTTTGAAATTTATTGAACTAACACCATGTAGGAGGCCATTTGTGCCTGACTGGTAACTAATGTAGCCTTTACCATGCATTGTTCCTGCTGTCGATACTCAGTGAGTTTTCTTTTAAAGAAATCCAGTGGCTTGGTGACGTGACTGGGGTGTGTTGCCTCCAGGTGTCTCCTCAATTTTGTTGGGCCTCATGTTGTCTGCTGCTAACAGTTTCAGACAAAGAACACACACGGGTCTCTCCTCTGCCCCCACCACTGCTACCGTAAATCCAAAACCTAGATAACTCTCATTATATATTCTTTTTGGTTGGTTTATTGATTGACTTGGCCCGTCTGTCTTGTGTGAGTGTGATGCTGCTGGCTCGCCAACCTTGGTGGTCCGTGTCACAAATCTATCCATATTGCTCAGAGTAGCTTGCTGCCTTGTTGTGTGAAAGTTTGTTGTTCTGCTGCAATTAACATGCTTACGTCAATCATTAGTTTTGCACTTTAGTTCCAGGTTAGATTTTTCTCCCAGTTCCCTATCTAATGCTGTTTAATAATTTATTGTTCTTTTAATTTCAGCTACTTGTAGGCTATTGCATGTGGGTGATTCGTTTTGAGTGAATGATCTTTATTGTCAAGAAGGAAGGCGCATTAAATTGAATATTTCCTCCCGTGTGTCACGCCCCACCCTTTCATGTCTCCATTCCCCACCAGTGGGGTGCGCCCCACACTTTGAGAAGCAATGCCCTTAGCTAGTACTGTATCATTATGCATTTTGTCTGAGACACATAGCTCAGTGGACACGACCCCCTGAAAGAGCGCCTCTCTGGTTCCAGATTGAACAAGGATTGTTTTCCCCTTTAGCACCCATAAAAGCATTGTGAAGTAAAATACCCTCTGAATTAAAGTCTCATCCTATCATAACCAACCTCTACAATGTATGGAAGAAGGTTTCCCAAGCCTGTCATCTGGATATTTATCTAAATCCTGAATCTTGTATTTGGAATAACCCAAAGTTAAAAATTGGGAAATATTCTCTTTTATGGAGGCCATGGATAGAAAAGGGAATTATAACATTGGCAGATTTATATGAGGGAGAAAACCTAAAATCATTTGAGAGGTTGGTTCATGAAAATGACTTGCCTAGGAACAATTTCTGTAAATAAATATACAACTCTGCCACCTGCTGGTCACTATCATGGGGAAAGGAAGTTCACCTGCAAAGTCCATGCATTAGGGACTCCTGCTTAATGGTTTAACATTAATGTTTCATATCAGGTGTGTCAGCCAGGGAGCAGATTTCATCTGACCTGCAAGGTTTTTTTGGGAGACTGTACATTTTGAAAAATAATTACGTGATATTTTCATCAATTTAAAAAAAGAGCATAGTTGGGGTAAAATACCTGTCCAAATATCAATCATTTGTCATGACATTGCTAGATTTGGCTGCTCAGATGAAGCCAAACTGGTACCCAAATAAAGAGTCGTTTGAGAGCCAAAAGAGCTGACTCTTTTTGCTGAGCTGAGCCAAATGATCCTGATCACTGAAAAGAGCTGAAATTCCCATCACTAGAAGGGACATCAACGCTGATGATGTGATGAGTGAGTTTCTGGATGAAGACATGCTGAGTGATGAGGAGGATTTCAAGTCTGCACAAAAAAGAAAAAGCTCAGAGTCTGAAGGTAACACCACTAAAGTCTGTAAAACATCCAGACCAAACCTCAGTCAGGGAGGAGACAGTGATTTAATCCTCTCACAAGAGGAATCCCAGACCCTCTACACTCCTGTTCTGATGAAAAGCAGACTAAGGGACAGAGGATGGTGACTGTGGAGGAGCATTTCCCTGACTTTAAACGGTTTCTGACATCAGCTAAACCTCTCACCAGAATGACAGGAAAGGCTGAGGACAGACTGTCAGACCAGGACAGACTGAGGAAATTCATCGTTAAAGTGAGAGCCCAAATCAATGCTAATGATGAAGAATTTTAAAATCTGCTCCTTTTTTACCCTTTTACTGACTTGTTTCACTGCTTTCTCTTTTTTATCCATGAGTGATTTTAATCTCAGCACTTTACCTGAATGGAGCCAGGGCTGATTTTAAAAGAACGTCTCTTTTTAAACTCATGGAGATAAAGAGGATTGATGTCATGTTTGTGCAGGAAACCCACAGTACTAAAGACAACGAGTGTGAGTGGAGGCAGGCTTTTAATGGGGAGGTCATTTTAAGCCACAAGTCCAGTTTTAGTGGAGGGGTGGGGATTTTATTCTCCAGGAGGTTTTTACCTGTTTCTTTTGATTTTAAAGAGATTTCATATGACCTGCAGGGTTTTTTGGGAGACTGGTCATTCTGAAAAATAATTATGTGATATTTTTATCAATTTGAAAAAACAGCATAGCTGGGGTAAAATACCTGTCCAAATATCAATAATTTGTCATGACATTGCTAGATTTGGCTGCTCAGATGAAGCCAAACTGGTACCCACATAAAGAGCCGTTTGGGAGCCAAAAGCTGGGCTCAGCTCTTTTTGCTGAGCCGAGCCAAATGATACTGATCACTTAAAGGGATGGAATTCCCATCACTAGAAGGGACTTTCCTCCATTTATTATGGGCCTGCCCCATGATCCATAGATACTGGCTTAAGTTTCACCAATGTCTAAAAAATATCACTAAGATTAATTTTGAATTTTGTCCAAGGTTATATGTTCTTAGTGATCCACATCTAATAAGTCAATCTAGGGCAGGAATTTTATTCAGACAGGTATAATGGGAGGAAAACAAATTCTAATGAGAAACTGGAGGAACTCAGGGGAGCCAGCATAAAAACATAAATGTATATCAGCAGGATCTAACCCTATCTAAGATGATTGATATAAATATTCAAGTTTAAAGGGATACTTCAACATTTTGGCAAATTCGCCCATTGCCATAATTCCTATAGTCTTAGTAACAGGTTCGTTTCCTTCAGTTGTTGGTGTAAGCCGTTTTTAGATCGGCGCTGCCGAGTTCGGACCTGCTGTGCCAACTCAATGTAAGCAGACGGTATTCCGGCTTTCCCTCATCAAACTCATCAAATACACAATCCAAAACACTCTCGTGGACAAGTGATGACCTGCACAATCACCACGCTATGAAATAATAACGTATAATTATTAGGGCTGTCAAAGTTAACCCATTAATATCACGTTAACTCAAATTACTTTTAACGGTGCTAATTTTTTGTCGCACGATTAACGCATGCGCATTCTGTATGACCCTTGACCCATCCCATAGTTTGCCAGACCAGGAAGCGGCGCCGTCGTGATGCAGTACAAGCGAGCAGAAATGGATAAAAGACAGAGACTTTTGAATGACAGGTTCAGCTTTCAGATCATGTCAGATAAGACTGAAGTTATTTTCTCCTACTGTCGACATGAACGGAGTTACAGGAAGTTCATAGAGTCTTATATAGTCTGCACCACTCGCTGGCCATGCACATGGCTAATGCAGAGAGCCGCCCCCCTCCATGCTGTATTTGTTTACAATGGAGACACTCAGACAACTCAGCAGGGATGGAATCGCTATCTGGCATACCGAGCATTTCCCGGTGTGCCGACGCACTTTTGGGCCAGTATGATTTATTCATTTATTTAGGCTATTATATCTGCCATGAACCGGCACCACAGCTGCACTATTGACTGTTGACTGGTCCGATCACGTCTCCTAAAGGTCCGCTCTCATCCCCACGCAGCTCCGGCTTGAAAGTGAAAGTTTTCGGAAAAAACGAAACTTACTAAAATGATCGACTGGAACTGTGAATAAACGCCAAATTTACATAACAGTCAATCAAGATGCTGCAAAAATGTCAAAGACCCTGCAGTCCCTATAGGAGATTGTCTGATGCATGGTGAATGTACAGCTGCATCATGAGGAGGAGGAGGAGACAGAGCAGCAGAGGCTGGTGTGTGACAGGAGAGCAGAGGTTAGTGAATGAGCTCTGTAGAGTATCATAATATAAGCTGAAAGCATTATTAGACTGTGGGTCTCCTTTATTTAGGAAGAAAAAATGGTTTTAGATTAAATCTTCAGCTCTTCTATGATCTGAAGAATGAAAAGATGGTTAAGTCCTCTTAGTACAACTTAAAATGATTATATTATTATTATTGGGACTTTATTAGCCTGATGCTATTTGACTCAAATACAAAGAAAGAAGCTCTTTAACAACAACCCCAATTCCAAAAGGCTGGGGCCCTGTGTAAAATGCAAATAAAAACACAACTCAAAAATACAAGGCTGGAAAAGTAAGTGGTACTAGGTTAACTGGTGACAGACCAGGCACATGACTGGATATAAAAGGAGCATTTTAGAAAGGCAGAGTCTGACAGAATCCAGAAACAATGTCAAAGCACATTTAAAATGGACTGAGGCAGAATGGAAAACTGTTCTGTGGTGAGCATAAAACTCTTATAGGAGACTAGAACTCAGTTTTTCTGGTCATTCTTATTTTGTTCCTCTTCTTCTTCTCCTTCTTCTTCTCTTTGTGAAACACCTTTCCGTCCGCCTGCTTCCTCCAGCTCAGTCTGACGTCCTGTGTCACCCCTTGATCCCTCAGATTCTGTCTGAGCTGAGAGACACAAACATGTGGTCAGTTACATCCAGCTACCGCTAACGTGGTCCTTATCAGGAGCATGGACTGGTATAAAGAAGGATGACGTGTCTGTGCCTGCTGTACTAAAGTGAAGCCAAATGACCACGTATGATGGTCACTGACATAATAACATGGTGCATGTTTCATTTGGTTTTACTAACTTTAACACACTAAAAGTGAGGGAGACCAACATGGCCCCATCAGCCTGATATTTCCTATATGTAAGAAATGTTTTGATATTCCTGGTTTAGAACATAATATTTATTTTTAATCTTGTTTACTGCACATAGTAGCAAAGAAAAAAAAAAAGCGGTTCAGTTGACATTTGGGGACTCTGTATCTCCTACCAGATGGAAGGAGCTCATACTCTGGGTGAAGGATGTGAGAAGGATCAGATAAAGCTCACTGCCCTTGCCTGAGAACAGACTGTTCATACAGGGACTGCAGGGAAGAGTATTCAGTCCTCCCTACAACCTTCATGGTGGTCTGCACCAGAC
Source organism: Cheilinus undulatus (assembly GCF_018320785.1). Lineage (NCBI taxonomy): Eukaryota > Metazoa > Chordata > Actinopteri > Labriformes > Labridae > Cheilinus > Cheilinus undulatus. The sequence goes on from NC_054875.1 coordinate 47,421,150, forward strand.
GAGCAAGTTTAGATTTTAACTGGACAGAGAGATTACCGTACCAGGCTGACATCCCATACCGACAAATGCTTTCTAAAACAGCCTGATAAAACAAAAACATGATCTTCTGATCAACTCCAAACACCTGGAGTCGATGTAAAAAAAAATACAGCCTTTGCTGTAAACGAGAACACAAACTAGTAACATGTATTTCCCAGCTCAACTGGTTATCTCAGTAAATGCCTAGATACCTGTAAGAGCTGACCTGGTTGACTTTTTCATCATGGATTAGCAGTGGGGGTATGATCCCCAACTGAACGAGCATTTTAAACTGCTGACTGACTGACCTCTTCTTCTGATAATCTGAAATCTGTCTGTGATTCTTTTAACCCACCCTAACTCAAAGTATCCAACAAGATCATCCCTAATTGATTTTATCCTGACAAACGTTCCCCAGGTTTGTGACACTGTAGCAGTTAGAAATGCTAAAATCCCTAAGAATAAGCCTCTGTTACTTGTTAAGAGAGACTTCAAATATTTTAATGAACAGGCTTTTTATCGTGATCTTACTTACATTGAATGGAGCAGAGTTTGTCTCATTGATGATGAAGAACTGGCCTGGAAGTACTTTCATGTTGAATTCACAGTTTTAATTGATAAGCATGCTCCCTCCCGCAAACTCAGGGTCAAAGGGCACAACAATCCCTGGTTCTCATCCGCAATTGGAAATTTCCTTAAAGAAAGAGATACTGCTTGGGCTCAGGCAAGGAAAACTAAGACTGGGGCTAACTGGCTTCATTTTCGTCAACTTTGCAATATGTGCACCTCTTTAATTAAGAGAGCCAAATCCGAGTTCTATCTGTCTGAAACCTCCAAAAATTTAAATGACCCGAAGAAATTTTGGAAAGTGGTGAAATCCTCCTCAGGCACGGTGTCGACTAGCAAACCCCCAAATTTTTTAGTGCGTGAGTCTCGCACTCTGACCAAAAAGTCAGAAATGTTTAATTATTTTCATGAAAATTTTATCTCAGCTGGCTATTTATTTGAATCATTGAATTCTGATCAAACAAAGTCTGTTTCACATAGCGACATAGAGATTGTAACAGACCTAATGATTGTCCTTTTAATTTTTCACTTGTATCTGCCTCTGAGGTTCGGAGCGCTCTCAGGAATCTGGATTCCAGAAAAGCTGCTGGTCCTGATCAACTTGACCTATTCTTTCTTAAATTGGAAGCCGATTTTATTGCAGAGCCTCTATCCCACATTTTTAATTTAAGTCTCACAACTAATGAAATCCCCCAAATTTGGAAGTCTGCCTTTGCACTTCCCCTCCTAAAAGGAGGTGAACCGTCTGAAGTAAATAATTACAGGCCCGTTTCTAAACTGTGTGTAGTCAGTGATCAGCCGAAGGACATTTTAGACATGAACAACATTTTATCTTCATTTCAGTCTGGTTTAAGACAGCAGCACAGCACTGTCACAGCTGCTCTTAAAGTTTTTAATGATCTTATCCAGGCCCTGGACAATAAGAATTACTGTGTGGCTCTTTTTATAGACTTGTCAAAAGTAGGGGTGTGACGAGATCAAAACGCCACGAGACTTCTCGTCGCGGAAAAATCAATCTCGCGAGATCAATATTGTGCAGACAGAACGAGCAGTAGCTCTCCTTACAGAAAAAAATACCAAACTGGAAATTATAAAAGATCACAAAGATGCCAGGTGCCTTTTTTGTCTCCTGGAAGTTAGCTGTGTACCAGCTTATCTCCAATGGTTGGTGCTTTTCTGAAGCTGACTGCAGGTGCAGATGGAAACACATCTTTTAGACTTGGGTCGCATTGTTTGAGTTTCCAATTATTGTTAATAACTTGCTTAATTTTATTAGCTCTGGTATTGTATTGTGTCACAAAGTACATCTTTTGTTGCTTTTCTGGTAGTTTTTGTTTTTGTTGTAGAAGATCCTGTCTTTTTAGTTGTTTAGTTTTATTGTAAGCTTCATTGATAGTTTCATTTTTGTAACCTCTGTTTCTAAAGCGTGTTTGCATTTCTTTTGCTTTATTTTCAAAGTCAGTTTCTTCATCACATATCACATATCCTTTTTAGGCGTTGGAATTGTCCATATGGGATATTCTTTTTCAGTTTAGGAGGATAGAAGCTGTCTGCCTGGAGCAATGTATTTCTGTCTGTTGGTTTGCGGAAGACTGTAGTGTGCAGATGTCCATCAGAGTTTCTCATTATTGTAAGGTCCAAAAAGGCTATTGCTTCTGGGTCATATTGTAAGCTTAATTTCAAACAGTCATTGGTAGCATTTAAGTATTTATGAAATGATCTTAGCTCTAATTCTGTACCAGAAAAAAATGAAAAAAAAGATCATCTATATAACGACCATAGAACTTGATTTTATCTCTGTACTCATTGAGGGGGGAGTAAATATATTTCTCTTCCCATAGGCCCATGAAAAGATTAGCAAGGCTGGGGGCATAGCAGGCTCCCATAGCTGTGCCTTTCTGTTGTTGATATAGATCATCTGGAAAAAGAAAGACATTATTTTTAAGTGTCCATTCAGTGAGTTTTAATATAAAGCTATTGGGTGGCATACTTCCTGTGGGCCGTGTATTCAAATAATGGGAGAGAGACTGAAGGCCTTCAACATGATCAATATTGGTATACAATGCTTCTACATCCATTGTGACCAGGAAACCAGACGTCACTTTGTCTATATCTGTCTACCATCTTCAGTGCCCATGTGGATTTTTCTATGTGGGAAGAACAAAAAGACAACTTAAAGAAAGAACTGCTGAACATAAGTACGCTATCCGGATTGGAAATGAAGTCTATCCCATGGCCAAACATTACAAGCAGCATCATGGGTGCAATCCAGATTCCCTTAAAGCCATTGGCATAGAGGCCATAGAAATGTCCAGAAGAGGAGGAGATAAACTGAAGAAACTATTACAAAGAGAGACCTATTGGATTTTCAAGCTAAAGGCTACAACAAGTCCAGGACTAAATGAGGAGCTGGACAACACCCCATATCTGTTGGTCATTTTCCCCCTCACTAGATATGAAGATTAGCCATAGAATGGGAGAGCTCTGTGGGATCATTATGTTGTATGTTCTTTGCCATGTTTTTGTCTTTTTGCGTTTCCTTTATGATCATGTTTGTTGTTTTTGATGTCTGTTTTTTGTAACTGCTGATTGTATGGTTGTTGTTCTTGCTCTGAGTTTGCTTTGTTGGAGTGCACCAATTAAGAGTACAACCCACTTTTTTCACTGCACCTGAGAAGCAGTTGACTGATTGCAAGGCAGCGGCCACAGCCTTGAAAATCTGTGGACAGTCACTTGTTTTTAAATGCCCTGATGAAGACTTTGTGAATTGAAACGTGTAGGCGCTTTAGCCCATTTATTAAAGGCTTTTTAACTTTTTCAACACAGGGTGCCTTAGTTTTTTCTGGTTATGACTCTTTTTACCCTACATAATACAAGTCTGACCTCCCCCTCTGTTTTTGGTATCATATAAAATAATACATTTCTCTTAGTAACAGCAAACGTGTTATTGACAGAAGTATTTCTTTTGATTGTTTAAATATGGCTGTCCTTAAAGAGGATGAGAACTTGTTTGATTTTACTGATGCAGCTTTTTATATTTAGCCCTGTTGAAAAATAGTGCTTATCATTTTTTCAAAATAATCTAAATGCTTTTATTATATATAATTAAATATTATATTAAATATAGTTATTGTAATTGTAGTGACAAGAGCATATGTAGTAAATCAACAATTTTGTAGGCTGTTAAAATGAAAGGTTTGATTTGAAGGGCATGAAAATGTACAGATTGATTCAGAGTTAGATAAGACATACTGTTTGGAAGCATTGATAGCCTACTCAGTACTTAGTTCAAACATTTTTGAGTAGACCTGAATGCGTTGCAATTATGACTTTCAGTTGTTTAAAGGACATATTTTCCACCCATGTATTTTTTTTTTCCAAATTCCAAAAAGTGTAAAATCTCGTCTCGTCTCGTCTCGTCTCGTCTCGTCTCTCGTGAGATAAGTGTCTCGTCACACCCCTAGTCAAAAGCATTTGACACTGTAGACCATGGTCTGCTTTTAAGTGTACTTCGGCATATTGGCCTATCAAACCAAGCAGCTCTGATTTGCAAACTATCTGGACGGTAGATCACAGCGTGTCCAGATGGCTGGTTCTACCTCCACCTTTCTGGAGGTTTCTAAAGGTGTGCCTCAAGGTTCGGTCTTAGGACCTATTTTATTCTCTATCTATATTAATAACTTGTGTAATAACTTGTCTAATGCTTCATTTTTATGCAGATGACACTGTTATTTATTGTTGTTCAACTTCACTTATCGAGGCTTTTGAGTTTTTACAGTTTGCTTATAATGTCGTCCAGTCTCGTCTGCAGAAGCTCAAATTGGTTTTAAATGCAAACAAAACCAAACTCATGGTGTTTTCGAGTAAGAGTCAGTTACCAGGGAATATCCCCTCTGTCTTAACTTCGCAGGGTGTACCCATTGAGGGTTAAACTAGGTTTCTATTATAGAAACAAGTCCTGCTCCTCTCTCAGTGCTCGAAAATACCTTGTATCTGCAACGTTTCTACCATTGCTGGATTATGGGGATGTGCTTTATCTGACTGCTTCAGCTAAATGTCTACAGTCCTTGAATACTGTTTATCACTGTGAGCTGAGGTTTGTCACTGGCTGTAGTCGGCTCACTCATCACTGTGAACTCTATGCCAAATCTGGCTGGCCCTCTCTGAGTGCTCGCAGGTACACTCACTGGATGACTCTGATTTATAAGGCTCTCCTTGGCTTAGCTCCTTCTTATTTATGTACTCTTCTTCAAAGAACTGAAAGCCATTATGCCTTGCGCTCTAGCAGCATTGTCCATCTGCTTGTTCCTTTGTGTCAGGACTGAATTGGGGAAAAAGCATTGAGTTTTGCTGCCCCCTCTGTATGGAACTCTCTCCAGACTGACTTGAAATTGTCTGAACTCGTTTCACTTGGAGCATTTCGTTCGGTCTTAATTGACAGACATCTTGAGACCACGGAATAGTGCCTGTGTTTATAGATTTTTTTTCTGAGTCATTTTCCAGCACTTTATCTGCAAATACCTGTGCACTTTCTAAAGTACAGTTTGTTTTTAACTTATTGTTGTGATCTGACACTGAAATGTATTATTTATTATGACATGTGCTGCTGGCCTAAAAAGAGATCTTGATCTCAATGGGTTTTATCTGGTTAAATAAAGGTTAAATAAAGGTTAAATAAAAATAAATAATGATCTCTATGACCAAAAATGGAGGGCATAAATAAATAGCAATAAAATATTATACATTTAAAAATATTCAACTTTTTTTGCAAGATTTTTTCAATTCAGGTCAAACTTGATTGTAAACATCAGAAATTAATCCATTCTTAGGAATTTAACCATTTTGATTCCAGTTTAAGTGAAAAAAAGGATTTTTCTGATGCAAAAAAACTTCAAATTTTGTGCGTTTTTTTTTTTTTTTTTTTTTCTAAGATTTTAATACATCATTATGCTCAGGTTGTGTGTGACCAGAACGGACATCATGAATAGCAGTAAAATATTATTATACATGAATTATTTTTAGGAACTGAACCTCTTTAATGCCAGTTTAAGTGCAAAACCCCCAATTGTTCTAATGTGAAAAAATAAAATAAAATAAATAAACAGGGGGAAAAAATCATATACTGCATACAACTTGGATTTCCTTGACAGGGATTATCACAGCTCTGAATATGTTAATTATGAACAACAACATTTATTTTTGGATTTTAAGATTTAATAAATTGTTACACTCAACTGAGACCATACATGAAAAGCAATAAAATCTTGTACATTAAAAAAAATCTTTTTTTTTGTTGCAATTTTTTTTTTCCATTCAATATCAGACCTGATCATAAATATCAAATATTAATCCACTTTTAAGAATTTAACCCTTTCTGTGCCAGTACCCATGCAAAATAAACAACAGGAAATCAGGAAAAAGCATGCAGTTTCACCTCATGGCAAATATGGAAAAATGCCAACATTTGGTGATGAACAGGAAAAACTACAAATTTGAAGACTCAGAAATGAAAGCCTAATGTTGTTAGCATGAACACAGTCTAAATAATAAAAAATGACCAAATAAAGCCACACAATGGCCTCAACACCCTCGAAGGGTTAATGATTAAAATAATAAAGGTTTACCTCCTTCAGGATGTCCTCCAGCACGGCAGGGTCGTTCAGATCCAGAGAGGAGCTCTGCTTCACCAGCCTCACCTTGATCACTTGTTTGGAGGCTGTTAGGGCTTTAAAAAGAAAGTTCATGAACAAATCAACATTGGTGATGGATATTCATCTGGATTCCTACAAACGTCCTAGTGAAACAAGATAATGGTGCCAGTTTTGGTTCTGATTCCCTCTTTCTGACCAGCGTCAGCAAAGGACCACTCATCTGATGGTTCTAGATTTTCCTGTGATGGGAGGTGTGTGTGGAGTGGTTTTACCCTCCCTGATCTGCTCTGAAGATGATCAGAGTCGCTCTGATTTCAAACATTTTACATGTTCAGTATTAATGATCAGAAATCCTGCTGTGTGGTGGGAACACCGAGGACAGTCGGGAATGCTCTCTGTGGATTGTTGCAAGAAATGGAATGACAGCCAATCAGGAAGCAAGCTGACTGAAGGAGGAAGCAAAACAAACACAGCAATGGCAACAATAGTAAACATGAAGCAGGAAGTTAGATGGACGTCAGAAATAGAGGAGCAACTTCTTGATTTATGGCGACAACAGGAGTGTTTATACAACATGTCCTGTAAAACAAACTACAGTCCAACAGACAACAATGGATGTAGCAGCTAGCTAACAGCTAGCTACATCTACCTGAACTGAATTTGATCTTACCGCTGTAGCAGATGAATGCTCTCTTGTAGTGGCATTGGCAGTCCTCCCATTTGCCAGAGTTTCCAAAGTCAGCAGCCACGCATGTCTCCTTCCCAAGGTAGTTGTTGGGTTGACCATCATTCCAGTACCTAAATGTGGATCTACTTCCATCCAACCACTTCCAGGGCTCCCTGGAGAGGCCAATCCAGACACGTCCTGATGCTTGCTCTTTTATCTTCTGGTTCTCCTCCATGTTCCTCACACTGGCAAGGTCAGTATGGTGTTCTCTGCAGTAGATCACAGCATCAGACCATGACATGGTGGTGGGGGCGAGGACAAATGTCACATTAGGCCCTGAAGATAGACCAAAGAGAGAGAGAGATCAACATAACAAGGACATCTGTCCTCAGTGGTGGACTCTCCTTCAGTGCCCCAGTGGATCCCCTGGAGTGTAATGGTGACCACACCCCTAAATCTTGAATTTGGTGTTTTACATCAAATAATTAAAGACATTTCCAGAAAAAGTTACAGCTTAGCACGCAACAGAAACACAGCAACACAGTCTGGAATAAACAACTTTAAATGATGATCCCTGAACCAACGAGAAGCTGAGAGGTAAAGAAACTTCACTGGTTAAAGCTCAAATGTTTCATACTTTTACCTGAAACGTCACTGCAGACTGGCGGATAGTGGAACTCGCACACTGCATCATTCCACAGTCCGTCCATATACGTGAATACACAGCGCTCTCTGCTGAGATAGTTATTAGGTTGTCCAGGTCTCCAGTTTCTAAACTCGGTCTCTCCAGGTTTGTAGAAACTTGTGTTTGTCAGTGACCACCTCCAACTGTTCACGTCATCGTACAGACCGATCCAGGCTCGCTGAAAGCAAAATTTGATGGTTTCTTCAGCTTCAGTGGTGGAAAAAGTCCTCAGAATCTTTACTGGAGTCATCTACCAAACCATGAAAATGTTCTGAGTAGTTGTACATCACTCTAGTTAAATTCTAACTAACCTCTAATATTCCCAACAGTTTTCAAACCAGAGAAATCCTTCATTAGAATGGGGCGTGTCTTGAATGTTCCCTCTCCTGCTGAGCTGTTTTTAAACAAATTTCCCCCAATGGAGGATCAATAAAAGTTTATCTGATCTTAAATAAAGCTTAGACTGACCGGTCTGATTGCCAGGCTACACTTTTCAAACTGCCATACTCCTCAGTGTTAATTTTGGAAACTATTTTAAATTTAGTGATTGCTTTTAGATTAAAATATTCTTAGGCTTTAGTCACATTTTAGTCATTTTTAATCTTTATAGTTTTAGACTAGTTTTAGTGGATGAAAGCTCAAAAACTCTGATAAAAAAGGTGTTGAAATTATAAACCAGAGAACAGACGACTCACGTAGCTGAACTCTGAGTAGTTCATTCTGCTCAAATCTGCCATGTCATTCAGGATCTTCATGTCGTTCATGTCATCTATGGTGGCCAGGTCTGTGTATTTCTCTCTGCAGTAGCTCTGAGCCTCGGCCATGTTCTTCTCCTCATAAACAAAATGATACTGACGCTCAGCATGACAGAGAACGGCACACAGTCCTGCAGAGGAGAGAAGCACCATCATCAGATTCAGACACAAACATTACTGAGAAATTCAAGTATGGCTGCCATCGTCTCTGTGAGAAAAACTCCTGCAATCAAACGTCATAGAACCCCCAAATTCAAAAAAGTTGGGACATTGTGTGAAATGTGAAACAAGTATTGAATCTTTCAACTGAATACAACTGAAAGACAAGCTAATTAATGTTCAAACCTGTAAACTTGACATTATGGAAATATACACGCATTCTGGACTTGATTCCTATTCCTGAAAAGTTGGGACAGGGGCAAGAAAGGACTGACATCTGATCAATTCTCAAACACCTACAGTACCTTATGTATTCTAGAGGTCAGTAGGTTAACTGGTAATAGAGAATGGTGTCCCAACTTTCTTAGGAAATAAAGTAAAACTTTACTTTATTCATTACAGGCATGTCAAACTCAAGGTCTGGGAGCCAAATCTGGCCCTTGGTACAGTTAAACCCGGCCTGCAAGATCAGATGATATTTTTATTCTAACTGGTTCACTGGTATGAGGTCTGCAGATTTGCTCATATAAAATGTATACGAAAACTTTATGATTTACAATATGCCTACAAGTGTTAACACACGGGGTCCGTTATTTTTGGTTGCGTTTTTTGTTTTCAGATCCGTAACCCGGAAAAACGTTACGCACTTGGGTCCGATGTGTTTTTATTTGCCTTCACTGCGAAAATTTGTAGAATGTGGGAAATTGTTTTGCCCTGCGAACCTGTGGCTCTGTCACTCTTTTAAAATCCTGCTGGATCCAGCCTGGCAGAGAGCTTCATACAGAACCTGCTCCTGCATCACAGCGCTGAGACAAGTTGGAGAGATGAAGGAGAGAAGAGTAACTTTTTAATTCTGTCTCTGTTATGACCTGTGAGTAGGCTACAAACATCTGCCTTTATCTGTTATATTTCCATATCTGATATCCACATAATACACTAGCAAACTAGGGTGTTTGCAGTGAGGTTTCGGTGCGAGAGAGGGAGGGGTTGGGCAGGGGTAAGCAAGCAAGAGAGAATGAAGCAACAGGTGCTGATCTGAATTATCATTCACCCACCTATGTTATATTTCCATAGTTGATATCTACATAATAAATGAGCAAACTTTAGTGTTTAAAGTGAGGTTTAGTGCGAGAGAGAAGGAGAGAGAGAGGAGGGGTCGGGCAAGGGGTAAGCGAGCGTGGAGGAAGCAGCGGGCACTGTTTTGAATCATGAACACCCATTGAAAAGACTTGGAGTGATGTGAAATTTCGCATAAAATTGAACCTGTTCTGAAAAACAAAAATGTCGGACGAAAATTTCGGCGTCAGTGTGCAAACATGATTAGAACATTATGAACTTGATTTTATTTTTTAAAGTGCGAAAAATTTGGACGAAATAAACGAACCCAGTGTGCAAAGGCCTTCAGTCATACAATCTGAACAATTAAAGGTCAAAATAATGAAATACACATTCAGGGATGTGGGAAAAGAAATACATTTGTGTATTTATTTATATTTTCAGCTTTTCAATTCATATTTTTGACTCATCTCATATTTTGACCTTTTAAACTCATCATTTAGACATTTTTTTTCACATTTAGACCGTGTCAACTTGTAACTCTTCTCTTATTTTAATCTTTTAGACTCACAATTTAAATTGTAAACTCATAATCTGACCTTTAAAATTCATGATTTTTAAATGTATTTAATATATTTGTCTTTAAAAATGTTATATCGACTTTTTATCTCACATTTTTACCTTTCAAACTCATAATTAAAAATTCTTTCTCACATTTTGACCTTGTCAACTCCTTACTCTGACTTTAAGTCTCATAGTTTGATCTTTTAGACTCACAATTTAAACTCATAATCTCTCATTTTTAAGACATGTTGTTCAATTTTATCTCATATTTTGACCTTTAAAATTTCCGATATTGAATTTTATTTAATATATTTGCCTTTTCAAATGTTATTTTGACTTACAATTTTGTGTATTTTGACCTTTTAAATTTATAACTTTGACTTTTGGTCCCAGATTTTGAGCCTTTAAACGTATAATTCTGACTTTTTAAATCCCAAACTCTGCTGCATTATTACATTCAATACTTTCTTTTAAACTGAAGCCTGCCATGGAAAAATAACATGTACAGTACTTAACAAATTTATTAGACCACCTGTCATATTTGTCTAAAAGACCATCCAGCATCACGAAGTGCTTTAATGCGGACTCTTTCATTTTCAGTGAGCTCTCCACGTTTTACCATTTTGAAAAGGAATGAGGGGTTTCAAACTGAATTCACCCAAATTTGAGCCGGCTCACTGAGCTTCTCTGAGAAGTCAGAAATGAATCAAGCATAACGTTCAACCACTAAAACAATTTTTCTGTTCAGGAATGCAAGTAAATAACTATAATTTGACATATTAATCAAGAAATATTAATGTGCCTTACTACACAGCAAAATCACCAGTGATAGATTAACACTGAGAGTGTTAAATCTAACACTAGAAAAGTGTGTATATGTGTCCACTCTTTTGAGTATTAATTTAACACTTTTCAAAGTGTTACTTTTTTTAAACTGAACCAGTGTTACTGCAACACTGTATGGTGTCAAAAATTTACACTGGTGAACACTGAGTAGTGTTGATAGTATTCGACACTGGCGTCAGTGTTAAAAAATTAACACTGAGGAGTGTACTACAATTAATTTCAGCACGTGTAAAATACTGTGGATAGAAACTGCCCCTCCTCCACCAACCTGATAATAACAAGAAACAAGACATGTTGATAATCAGACACACCTGACAATATTGACTGTCACCTCACATTGTGAGGTATTTGACAGTCATCAGGGAGTTATGAAGCAGACTCAAAGACAAATCTTGTCCTGAGATGACAATCTGCCCTCACTCCACAGTTATAAGTAAATCAACACCACAGCCAAGACTTGACCAACCTAGAAGACAACTACACCACGTTCCACATTATTATGCAAATGATATTTTTTTCTGATTTTCCTAAATATTAATGCAAATGACAGCCGGAATATTTTTCAAGTCATCAGCCATTAGAGCATAATTCAAATGTTTTCGAACAAACTTCATAATGACAAAAATTATTTTTTTTTAAATAAAAACCTCAAAATGCACTGTCCCACATTATTAAGCACAACAGCTTTTTAAAACATTTTATAGATTGTAAAGAACTGAAAATGGTCATTTGTAGAAATTGCAGCATCAGTGGGTCATATTTACTGAAATCAAAGCTATTTCAATCAAAAACATCTTAACAGGCCAAGTTCCATGTTAACATAGGAGCCCTTCTTTGATATCACCTTCACTATTCTTGCATCCATTGAACTTGTGAGTTTTTGGAGAGTTTCTGCTTGAATTTCTTTGCAGGATGTCAGAATATCCTCCCAGAGCTGCTGTTTTGATGTGAACTGCCTCCCACCCTCATAGATCTTTAGCTTGAGGATGCTCCAGAGGTTCTCAACAGGGTTGAGGTCAGGGGAGGATGGGGGCCACACCATGAGTTTCTCTCCTTTTATGCCCATAGCAGCCAATGACACAGAGGGATTCTTTGCACCATGAGATGGTTCATTGTCATGCATGAAGAAAATTTTGCTATAGAAGGAACTGCTCTCTTTTTGTACCATGGAAGAAAGTGGTCAGTCAGAAACTATATATTTTGTCGAGGTCATTTTCACACCTTCAGGGACCCTAAAGGGGCCTATCAGCTCTCTCCTCATGATTCCGGCCCAAACATGACTCCGCCCCCTCCTTGTTGACGTTCCGGCCTCGTTGGGACATGGTGGCCATCCACCAACCATCCACTACTCCTCCATCTGGACCATCCAGGGTTGCACGCACTCATCAGTCAACAAGACTGTTTGAAAATGAGTCTTCATGTATTTCTGGGCCCACTGCAACCGTTTCTGCTTGTGAGCATTGGTTAGGGGTGGCTGAATAGTAGGTTTATGCACGACTGCAAGCCTCTGGAGGATCCTACACCTTGAGGTTGGTGGGACTCCAGAGGCACCAGCAGCTTCAAATACCTGTTTGCTGCTCTGTAATGGTATTTTAGCATCTGCTCTCTTAATCTGATGTATTTGTCTGTCAGAAACCTTCCTCATTATGCCTTTATCTGCACAAACCCATCTGTGCTCTGAATCAGCCACAAATTTCTTCACAGTATGATGACCATGCTTAATTTTTCCTGAAATATCTCATGTTTTCATTCCTTGTCCAAGGTATTACACTATTTGACACTTTTCGGCAGCAGAGAGATCCTTTTTCTTTCCCATATTGCTGAAACCTGTGGCCTGCTTAATAATGTGGAACATGTGGAAAAGTGCATTTTGAGGTTTTTATTTAAAAAAAATAATAGTTATCATTATGACGTTTGTTCAAAAACATTTGAGTTATACTCTAACTGCTGATGACTTGAAAAATATTCTGACTGTCATTTGCATTGATATTTAGAAAATCAGAGAAAAACGTTGTTTACATAATAATGTGGAATGCGGTGTACACTCATGGTGCAAAAGTGTTCATGCATCAAAAACTTAGGAACTCAAGATAATTCAAGAAACATGTGCAAGTGAATACCAGCAGTGACCCCTGTACAACAGGCAACATCTAAACACAGCTAATCATCTAAATACATCTAAAACATCTGAAACCCAGCTTAACACTCTAAGGCACTAAGGCATGATGGGAAAACTCTGCCCCCCAGATTTGAAATTGCAGTAGGTGGGGCTTGGATCAACTGACTCTCTACAGTGTTGGAATAACACTGGTTGATTTAAGACTGTCAAATAACTCCAACACTGAAGACCATTTACTCTGAATGGAGTTAAAATAACACTTTGAGTATTAAAATCAACACTGAAATGTTTAACACTGAGAATTCAACACTCTAGTTTTTGCTGTGTATGTTTTGAGTTTTTTTGTAAATCACTAAATTTGAAATTTCATGGATAACAATAATAATTACATTTGAGCATTAAAAAATTCGGTTGAAGAGCTTCTACATATTGGTGTATTAACCATTGCAGAAACATAAAAAATGATTTTGGTAATTACCAATGCTATTATAATTTAGGGCAACTGTGGCATAAACCTTACTTTTGTTAGGGTGGTCTAATTTGTTAAGCACTGTACATTTAAAAATGTAGCCATGAATAACATCTAAAACTGACGTATATAATGAACTATTATTGTCACAAATAACATTGTAAACTTTTATTTCTGTTTGATTTTCCCCCTCTTCCCTCCAACTTTAAACAACCGCCCAACTGGCATCCTGGCGACCCCCCAGGGGCCAGGAACCCCACTTTAAAAATACCCTGAGTTAGGATGACTTGCCTGCTGCAGAGATAATGCTCAGGAGAACCTTCTCCATCCTTGCCGTTTCTCTCCTCCTCCCTCAGCCCAGAATGAAGATCTGCAGCTGCTGGAATAACACTGGGGTTAAATAGGAACCTTGTCACTGCCACACATGCAAATTTATTTAGGTGAAAACTGCCTATCAGGCTCTTCAGCATCACGGGGCCAGGTTATTCAGAAGGTTTAATCCTGATAGAAAATGACTCAGATGGTAGACCACTCCCTTTTACCAGGGATCAGGTCATCCAGCTCACTTTAACCACACTTATTTTATATAAAGACTCGATAGGATCAACCTGATGCATGAACAAACTTTTAAGGACTATTTAGTACAGATAATGAGATTTTATAAATTAATCACGGATCAGTGGAGAATAAATCACCCGCCGTGTCTGACTGATATATATATATATATATATGTTTGTGGAAACAGTCTGCATGCCTAGGTGCTTGATTTTATACACCTGTGGCCATGGAAGTGATTGGAACACCTGATTTCAATTATTTGGATGGGTGAGTGAATACTTTTGGCAATATAGTGTGTACATACAGTATATATATATATATATATATATATATATATATATATACACACTGCTTTCCACATTATTAAGCAAATGACATTTTCCCTTATTTTTCGAAATATCAATGCAATTTTTCAAGTCATCAGTCATTAGAGCATAATTCAAATGTTTTTGAACAAACTTCATAATGATAACTGTTATTTAAAAAAAAAAAAAAAAAAAACCCCAAATGCACTTTTCCACATCATTAAGCACGACAGAGTTTTAAAAGATTGTTTTGGTTGTAAAGAACTGAAAATGGTCAACTCAAGTGAAAAAGGCATGTTACCATATTGTGATTATTATATTTATCATCATAATCACACAAGTAAGACACAGTTTATCTCAACTCGTAGCTTAACCATCAACCTTTCATCCCTCAACTCTTTCTCTCATCCACCATCCATCAACACTAATCATCATCCCTCCATCCATCAACCCTTACCCTCAAGTTGAATTGTTTGTCTGTCTGTAGGTCTTGGAAGAATGGTGGAAGAAAAAGTAGGAACAACAGCAGCACATAAATCTAACCTGTTCAGATCACTTCCATCAACAGTGGTGATCGTTCCTCTTCTGATTGGGGATTCAAACGTGTTTTCCTTTGGTCTGAATGAATCATCACAGCTCTGTACAAAGACATTTACATCCATGAGTTGTCTCCATAAAGTCAGACTCATTTGAATGTTTTTGTTTACATGAACAAAACAAGGACAAAGCAAGGGCACAGGAGATACTCACATCCTGGGTTGTTCCAGTGACAGACATCCAAATGATGGATTAAGACAAGGCTGGAAGAAAACCTTCCCTGTCCTGCTGTATCTGCCTCCATTTTGTTCCAGTATTTAGGTCTGAAAATGTTTATTTCAACAGACAAATCACATAAATGTCCACTTCACAATGATTTAAAGAGAGAGAAGATCAGGGATGTGCACAGACATTTTGGGGGAAGGGGCTCAAGTGAGAAAAAGGCCACTTCTCTTCATAAAAAATGTTTAAAAAAGTGAAATACATTAACCAGTCACCAATGTTTTCTGATACCCTCACATTTAGTTGATGAATACTCAACAGATTTCTACAAAATAAATCTGATCACACAAAGACAATATCTTCTTTAGTTTCACTGGGTTTATCACAAGAGTAAGCAAGAACACAATAAGCTATGACACCATGGTCATGTTTTCTATGCATCTAGTCTAGTAAATATTTAGAATAACTGACTGTAGCTACTAGCTACTAGCTACTATCCTACAGTCAGAATGATGCAGTAGCTGTCTCAGACAGGACTCTACAGGTTAAAACATTGTGTTTTCATGTTCTGGTCAATTTAGAGATTTTGGTCTATTTTGCATCCATGTCTTCTTTCACTCTAAAAGAAAACTTATAAAAATGCACATAGATGGTGTTTATTTTACTGTCCTCTGTCTGCTTGTATCTGTAGATTTCCCCTGAATTCCCCAAACAAGCTCCTCTACATAGTTAAACATTTCAGGGGAAAATACTGTCTTGTTATTAACTGGGGAAGTTCAATGGTGATCTGTTTTAGTTTAATTTTTATCCTGTTAACCTGCAATGCCCTGGCAAATATATGCAAATGAGCGCATTATAATTAAAGAGCACCTAATTTGTATATTAATGCGGCGATTTTGATGAGGGATTTTTGGATACACGTACCTGTATTCACCTGGAGTCTCTCCCCTTTAGTGCAGTATGACTAAAATATCTTATAAATATCTTTATTTGATTATTTGATTTTATGAATCAAATAAAGACTCACCTAACCTGGCTATAATGAGGAGAAGAAGAGCGTCCATGTTTGTTTCATGTGTTTATTCTCATGTGAATCTTCAGGCTTTACAAACACCTCTAATATTCCACACACTGACACTTGACTTCACGGTAGTTAGTCAGAGGGAAAAAAAATGCATGATAGGTAAATCATTTCCAAGAACATGTCTGTAATCATGTTGCAGACCTGCCAACCTTGGCAAAATATTTTGAGTACCACTCGTGTCGTGCAGCATTTCTCGCAGATTTTTGCAACTCCTTTGCTTTGCACACAGTAATTTCCCCATTCACTGTCTGAATTGGTTCACTAACTGGAATGTGTGTATACATACATATGTATATATATATATATATATATATATATATATATATATATATATATACACACACATATATATATATCAGTGGAGTTTGATTCTTGATCAAATTCATGTTTAGGGGCGTCCTGTTCCTGCTATCTCTGCTTTCTGCCAGCAGATGTCACCATTTCCAACGTTTTCTCCCAGACTGATGGATCTGAATACATTCTTTATCTGTGAGCAGGAAACCAACTTTGAAATTCTCCCAGAGTGAGAGAGAGAGAGAGAGAGAGAGAGAGAATGTCAACTCTCACATTTGTTCTGAGATTTCTGAATGTCATCTTCAAGTCTGTTTATTTTCTCTGTATTTTAAACTACTGCCCCCTACTGGACAGGAAAGTGGAGCACTCCAAAGTCAGATAAAATAGTGCATAATCTGTTTGCTCTGAGGACACTGAGTCAGATTTGTGATGAATTAAAGTTTAAAAGAAATTGAGCTTTACTCTGCTCTGTCTGCTGTGTTTATCTTCATTTTAGAGGGTAAACCTAGAGAGGGATTTTCTGTTTCAAAGACGCTCACAACAAGTTTATAAGTTTTTCTTAGGAACTTCCAGTTTGGTTCCATGATTGATTAATGATTTATCTGTGATATTACTTCTAAATCTGGTCAACACAACCCAACAATCAACCCTCTAAAAACGTCCACTTTGAACATCTTTTCATGCAATTTAATCATATGACTAAGGGGTCAAGCTATGATAGCTAATGTTGCTAATGTTAGCAAAGATGCTAACAACAACACAGGGTGAAGCTATGATAGCTAATTTTGCTTATGTTAGCAAAGATGCCAACAACAACATGGGATCAAGCTATGGTAGCTAATGTTTCTAATGTTAGCAAAGATGCTAATAACAACAAGGGATCAAGCGATGATGGCTAATGTTGCTAATGTTAGCAAAGATACTAACAACAACACGGGATCAAGCTACGATAGCTAATGTTTCTAATGTTAGCAAAGATGCTAATAACAACAAGGGATCAAGCGATGATGGCTAATGTTGCTAATGTTAGCAAAGATACTAACAACAACACGGGATCAAGCTACGATAGCTAATGTTTCTAATGTTAGCAAAGACGCTAACAACAACACAGGGGGTGCGTTCGAAAAGTCCATCTTGCTTAGGAAGGTTCCTAACTGAGTGAAACGACCCGTAAGTATTTAAGTGACGGCCATGATAAGGACTGTTCGAATTATCCAAATAGTAAGGAAAGGAGCTTCATTATTTCCTTTTTTATCTCCTTTAGCCTAGGAAACACTGGACCATCCTTTACCAAAGGAGAGATGAAAAGACGACCCACAATGCTTTGCGTAAACTTCATTTAAAGTGACGCACCTGTTGACCGCTCATCAGAACAAGTGAATAACTTGAATAACTAGAATAACTTTACTAACCCCTTTTAAACCATAAAATTCAGTAAAACGTATATTACACGTGATAAATGGAAGGCAGTAGGGATAAACAGAGGAATAGACATGAATACTTTGTCATTCAACTTATGATCCCGATTTCATTTCGTCTCATTTCCATTTTATTTAAATAGTAAACCGATCAGTCAGTATTTTAAACTATATTTGTCTTGCTATTTTGAAATATTAAAGTAAACGTTTTAAGTTTGTAAATCACAACCAACTAAAGCGATAAAGTCGGCATGTTGCTATATTGTGATTATTATATTTATCATCATAATTACGCAGGGAAGACGCAGTTTATAGAGCTTTTCACAGAACGAGCTGAAAGGAAGATGAAACCAGAGTAGACTCTGTAATGAATTTAACAGAGACGAGAGAATTAAAGAAAAAATGATTAGGTAGGGAATAAAGCAAAAGTATTTAATATCGTTATGAAACAAAAGGACTTGAACATTATTCATCTCGTTGTACTGACTTAGTAGAAAGTTCAGATTAAGAGAAAGATTTCTGCTGTTCTGGATGTTCACAGTTCCCCTCCTGAAGAGACTTTAGGATATAAAAATCTTAATGAGTTCATATCTCTGACGTTTTAGCGTTCACAGCACATAACAACACAGAGAACGCACCGAGTGGAAGTTGCGAATTTTGTAGTCCATCAACGTTAAATTGTAGTTTTTACACAAAAAACACACGTCATGTCCGTAACATCCGCCGAGGCAAAGTGCAGTCAGATTCCTTACTCACCACAGTTTTCCTTTCCTATCCTCTAACTCACACCTTTCCTTGACCCTGCGACGTTTCTCGTCGGGGTTAAGGAAAAGTGAATAGGAAAGGACTTAGGAGGTAATTTTTTGGACTTTTCAAACGCACCCAGGGTGAAGCTATGATATCTAATGTTGCTGTTGTTAGCAGAGATGCCAACAACAACATGGGATCAAGCTATGGTAGCTAATGTTTCTATGATAGCCAATGTTGGTAATGTTAGCAAAGATGCTAATAACAACAAGGGATCAAACGAAGATGGCTAATGTTGCTAATGTTAGCAAAGATGCAAACAACAACAAGGGATCAAGCTATGGTAGCTAATGTTTCTATGATAGCCAATGTTGGTAATGTTAGCAAAGATGCTAATAACAACAAGGGATCAAACGATGATGGCTAATGTTGCTAATGTTAGCAAAGATGCTAACAACAACATGGGATCAAGCTATGGTAGCTAATGTTTCTATGATAGCTAATGTTGGTAATGTTAGCAAAGATGCTAACAACAACATGGGATCAAGCTATGATAGCTAATGTTGCTAATGCTAGCAAAGACAATAATAATAATAATAATAACAAATTTTTAGTAAAAAGTGCTGTACATAAAATTAAAATAATGAAAATAAACACTTGATAAGAAAGTTTAAACATCTAAAAAGTACTAAAACTAAAGAAATGCTGTGATTAATCATGATTAATCACAGCATAGTGATGTGATCAACTTGATTAATTTTTTTAATTGATTGTCAGCACTAGTTTTTATATTTCAGGAAAATGACATGTTTGTGTAGAGGGGATTTATGTGAGCAGAGATTTGAGAGAAAAGCCGTTAAAAATGTCTAGAGAATGTTCTCCAATCATTTCTCCATTGGAAGTGATTTATCAGGATAACTGCCAGGATGTTGGAGTCATCCTTACCCTGACCCTAAGTGGTCTAGACCAGAAATGATGTCCACATATCTCATGAAGGTTTTGTTCCTGCAGAATATCCAGACCTGGATGGGTTTTAGAGTAGATGTTAAGGCTGAGTGTTGTTGGGGGTCTTCAGGCAGTCAGAGACGGTGTCAGTCATTGAGAGAGGGATGGGGGACTCATTTATAATGATGGACAACAAGGACTGGTTAAGGCCCAGCATCAACACTATTTCCACTAAAAATTCTGAAATTTGGGGGAAATTTCCTCCTTAAATCCACAAAAATTCTCTAAATTGTCTTAGAAATGAGCCAACATTTGTGTGAGGATTCTTAAAGATGTTTTAAAGAAGGCCCTACATTCTTCAATCTTCCCCAAATGTTTGAGTGAAACTTGAACAGAAAGCCTAAAGCCAGCAGTCTCCAGCATCAGTGTGTGAATGTTGAAGTGCGTCAAAGTTCTCTGAGTAGTCAGACAACTAGAAAAGCTCTGTCCAAGCTCAGCTCCATTCAGCATTTCATTCATGACTGAAAAGCCATCATAAAGCTAATACAGCGCTCTGTCCGTATCTGGGCGCGGTTGCATTCACATCTCATCTGAATCTTGCCAGAGTCCACTTGAATTGCACCCGAGACCACCTCCCCAAGTGGGCCCGGGTGCGGTTCGTTTGCATTCACACTAACCAAAACAAACCGGACTTAGGGCTCAAGTGCACTCAGATCCAGGACCGGGCCCCTAGTGGGAAAGCAGCCTAAGTTTTGACATCTGCTGTAACCAAAGACTCAGGTCACCAGTTAACACGGTCTGACAGAAAAAGTATTGCACCTGGTGTGTTTAGATGATGTGGGTTGTTTATGCATTGCTGTTATGGTTTAAGAGGTGACCGTGTTAACTGGTGACTTTCAGCCAGATGCACCTGTGGTTGTCACACTAACAACAGATCGTGACAGCAAAGTATCTTGACTAATGCCTCTTGTTCAAATTTTTATCTAAGACACAACTAATGAATGTCTTTGACATATTTTGAGAATTCATTGGGCATTTTTTTGTTATTATCAATCGTAACCATGACAACAAAAACATTTATGACTGAAAGTTGTCAGTGAACACAATTTTAGATGTTACACCTACTGGTATGAAATTTAATTTTCTCTAAAAAACATTGGCATGCAAAAAAAGAGAGAGAAAAAAAATCTTACAAAGAAAGTTAGAATTCTAACTTTTTCTTAGAATA
This sequence comes from Cheilinus undulatus, assembly GCF_018320785.1. NCBI lineage: Eukaryota > Metazoa > Chordata > Actinopteri > Labriformes > Labridae > Cheilinus > Cheilinus undulatus. The sequence goes on from NC_054875.1 coordinate 47,442,044, forward strand.
AAAAAAATGCATCCTTTTAAATTCAGTGGCCCTAATTCTCTACCATAGTAATGTAATGTACCAAACAGCATCGAGCAGAGTAAATCTGCCAAATGGTAAATAAATAGTTTATAGAACTACACAATAGCAGCGTATAGATTAATTAAAATACTCTCCATCCTACCCCACCTCCTGGTAGTATTTATTTAAAGAACATTTGACTTTGGAAACAAATTCAATGGTTGGATTTATTTGCTCTTGGTTTTTATTCTGAAATGATTAACCCTCGGATCCTACTATGTCCATTTTGAGGACATTCATAATTGATAGTCACATTTTTATAGATTGATGCATCAAATTTGTCCAAAGTTATTATTTTTCTTCATCTTAAAATATGGATTTTGGCATTACAAAAAAAAAAAATGCAATACATCAAAATCAATTTTACTACTCATCATTGACATGGCCCAGACTGTATTTATTTTAAAAAAAATATCTAGATCATTTAATATGGGAAATATGATGTTTTTGTGTTTTTTACCATAAAAAATAACAGACATGGTGTACAATAACTGGCATAAAAGGGGTGTGACATTGAATTTCTTTTTTTTCTTTTTTTTTTTAATTTATTTTTTTTTTTTTAGGGTTGAAGTTGTTGCAAGTAGTGAAAGTTCAAAAAAAAATGTTGAAAATGATTGTTTTATCAACACTTATCTGCATGTCTGATTTCTGATTATACTGAACTCAGCCATGCTTAAAATTACAAAGGAGCTAGGGTTAAACAGAAATCGGATAGATGGTTGAACATTTTAACATATAATTATGAGCCACAGTAAAAATATTGGCATTTCATCACATTGTTATTAAAGATAAACCTTTATTAATCCTCCACTTGGGTAAATTTGGTTATGACAACAGCTCAAAGTAGAGGGAAACATAACCAGCAAATATTTAACAAAAAAAAAACGTAAACTAGGAATGTTTGTAACACTTGCACTCTTTAATAAAGAAATTAACAAAAAAAAAAAAAATAAAGGGGAAAGTGCCAACAATAAATAAATACCATATGACAAAAAGTGATATAATAGTCTTATTTACAATTGTACACATGCACATGTTGACTTGTGGAAGGATCAAGACCAGATTTGAAGAAAACAGTGTGAATGGTACTGATTTAATTGAGGGAAAAATATCCAGGCATTCATTACACATCTTAAACTGTAATAGTATTATCAATAATTGAACATGTTGAGGAGCAAAGACTTTTGGATAGCTGGCTGTAACATCTGTGGGACAGTGTTCACATACATATTTGTACAAACAGACATAAAAGCATAATCACATTAATGTAAGCTCTTATATCTACTGTATACGAGTTAAAATAGAAGAGACCTAGGAGAAAATTTCTACTGTCAACAAATTGTAAACATGAGATCATCAGTCAAGAAGTAAATCCACCTGCACAACAGCATGAATAATTTATAAAAAATATGAAAAAGAAATTTTTTAACGTAATCTTGTAAAACAGGATTACTAGTGCATGTTTTGTTCTTTGTAGGACATTAATGAAGGGAACCGACTGTATTTGTTTCAGTAAAACCCTTTAAAGAAGCATTAATAGATGCGTTTGGAGGGAAAGGAGATGCAAGTCAAAGACACTTTGGTATAAAAACTGATCATGCCATTTAAGAAGCTGCTGAAATCCTGTTTTATTTCATGTTAACTCATTAAGATTTTCTGTTTGCATTCAAGCTGTCAAAACATAAATGACGGTTCATTAATTTGTAAGTCGGGCTGCCAAATGATCAACATTTTTAATCAGGATTAACTCAGAATCCCTGCAGTTAATTGCAATTAATCACATCATGTTCAATCACATTAATCACTATTTAAATTTCAGGTGAAGGTAAATGTTGATAACGTAATGTGCAGATGACTTTTGACTTGTCCACTGAGCTGTCTGAGTTTTCAAAAGGGAAGTAAAAAAATGAGGATCAGTGATCGACTTATTTTTCAGAACTGTGGCTGTAGGGAGACTTTGAAGAAGCTGAACCAAAGTGTGAGATTACTCTGGATTAAAATAATAATGCACTAATTATGCATCAAATGAATCACAATTAATCTCAAAATCTCTGGTTAAAGAAAAAACAGAATTTATCCTGCTTCCTTGGTAACCAAAGTTGCCCGACCCTGACTTGAATGATCTGGCACTCCTTAAAGGGACAGTGTAACAGTCTTTGGCTGAAGGGGCTGCTCAGGCCCCAACAATGTTATGCAGAGGGTGAGAGGGGTTGTCCATGAAGGATGCCAGCTTGGCCAGCATCCTCCTCAGAGTCCAGGGAACACTCCAGGACAGACCTGCCCCTCCTGACCAGTTCAGTCTTTTTCTGTGCTCCTTCCTCCACAGCCAACCACTGCATAAAGGAAAGCAGACGCTGTCACACTATTGTAAAACGTCCGTAACAAGAGTCCTGCACGCTCCGAAGGACCTCGGTCTCCTCAGCAGGTGCAGATGTGACCTTCTCCACTGGAGAAGTCAAACACCGTGACCCTCACAGCACTGCTGGGGTTCTCCAGGTGAACCAGGGACCTGTGCAGCAGGTAGACAACGGTGTTGTCCACCCTGATGTCTGGCTGGTGGGCGAGCCACAGGGGGTCCAGGCTTGAGCTCACCAGGGAACAGGTGTGCCAAGGTTGAGCTCCTCCCTGGACTTCATCAGATGAAAGGCGAGGGTCTGAAGTGGTTCAGCTCCCTGAGGTACGACGTCTTCAGGACCGGAACCATGCAGGAAGTCTTCCACAAAGTCGGGATCCTCTCCAGACTTGGGCTCAGGTTAAGAAGATGACCAGGAGCCTCTTGCAGTTTGCACGGTCCTTCAGGAGTCAGGGCTGATACTGGCAGGACCTGTAAAAGAATGTAGATTGTAGATTTATGGATCCCTTTAAGAGTTCCATATATAGTTTCCTAAAGATGATTAAAATCAGTACTTCCATACAAGATTAAAACCATTAATAGGGAAGGTTAAAACATTTTTAACTGGTTTTGGGGGTAGAGTAATTGAAAATAACACTTAGATTTCTAAAGACTTAGCTAAAATCTCAAAAAAAGTTTCCCACCAAGAGTGCAACATCACAACATTTAGAATATGGTGTTAAAGTCGAGGCCTAAAAAGAAGACTTAAAAAACAGAATGTGAAGCTCACCTGCAAGCACTTGTTGTCGGAACTACGTTAGAGCAGCTCTGGCCTCCAATGGCTTCAGGTATCCGGTGGTTAGTTGACAACCCAATCTGAATCCTGGCACTGCATCTCATCGGAGATGGAGGGCATCAGGGTCTTCTTGTAGAATGAACACTGGTAAGAGGATAAAAAATAGGTTCAGTTGTAGGCAAGGGTTCATACCCTCCTGCAGCCTATGGCCAGCGACAAGTCCAGAGTCACCAAAGGCTGACTTGCAGATGCAATCTTGACCTTAGCTTGGACAAAACAAAGATGTTTCAAAAGTGCATCATAACAGCATCTGTGCCTCATGGTCCCAACCCATCCAAAGTTGGGCTTAAGTTAGAAATCATTTTGGGGAAACATGACATGAGTGTGTCGAGTCCCAACTTCCTCTTACCTCTGGCTATGGTCCCCAGCATGAGGATGCCTGGCTCAACTTCTCACGTGGATGGAGGAACCAAAGACCATCTCCTTGTAGACCCCATGATGTAAAACAGCAGCAGCTTGTCCCTGAAAAAGGACTGCAAGCACAACCAGTACAGTACACACAAACAAGACAGGTTATCAGTGTATACCATGGCTTCTGGCTCTTATTGTAGTCTTCATCATTTCCTTATCTTCATATTGCTGGATGACTGTGCAGGAGCCATAAAAACAGTCTGATGCCTCGCTGGTTGTCAAAATTCTTCCTCAGTGTTGGGATGTAATTCCTTCCAGAGCACCTTGTAAATGTTTTTGTTGCTGTTCTATAGGTTCCCTGAAAAACCAGCTAATGATGTGATATTTTGCTGAGAGCAATTTGAATTTTGTTTTTCCATAGTTGATCCAAGTTTCCTTGAAAGCACCTTGAGAATATTGTTTTTTGTTGTTGTTCCATAGTTGATCCAAGTTTCCTTGAAAGCACCTTGAGAATATTGTTTTTTGTTGTTGTTCCACAGTTGATCCAAGTTTCCTTGAAAGCACCTTGAGAATATTGTTTTTTGTTGTTTTTCCATAGTTGATCCAAGTTTCCTTGAAAGCACCTTGAGAATATTGTTTTTTGTTGTTTTTCCATAGTTGATCCAAGTTTCCTTGAAAGCACCTTGAGAATATTGTTTTTTTGTTGTTGTTCCATAGTTGATCCAAGTTTCCTTGAAAGCACCTTGAGAATATTGTTTTTTGTTGTTGTTCCATAGTTGATCCAAGTTTCCTTGAAAGCACCTTGAGAATATTGTTTTTTGTTGTTGTTCCATAGTTGATCCAAGTTTACTTGAAAGCACCTTGAGAATGTAGTTTTGCTGTCGTTTTTCTTGTTATTTATTGTGGTTGTTGTAAGTGAGCGACAAGGCAGCCTTCATGAACTGAAAAAAATTGACTCACCGGCTGATGGTGACCTACCTGCTGCAGGATACAAGTGTAGCAGAAGGCCAGTAAAACCCACTGAAGGGTGGCAGAGAACCCTCCCGCCAAAAAAGCCTCTTTAGGGTGGAGGAGGACCCAAAGGCCAAAAGAACCATTTTTGAGTGGAGGAGGACCCAGAAACCGGAGGAACCCTTTCTGGGCGGAGGAGGACCTGGAGGCCGAAGCAACTAGTTTTGAGTGGAAGAGGACCCGGAGGCCGGAGAAACTAGTTTTGAGCGGAAGAGGACCCCGAGGCCAGACGAACTAGTTTTGAGTGGAAAAGGACCCGGAGGCCGGAGGAACCCTTTTTGGGGTTCCTCCTGGAGGCTCCTCTGGCCTCCAGAAGGCCAGAGGAGCCCGTTCTGGGTGGAGGAGGACCCGGAGGAACCCTTTTTGGGTGGAGGAGGACCCAGAGGCTGGAGGAACCCTTTTTGGGTGGAGGAGGACCCGGAGGCCGAAGGAACTAGTTTGGAGTGGAAGAGGACCCGGAGGCCGGAGGAACTAGTTTTGAGTGGAAGAGGACCCGGAGGCCGGAGGAACTAGTTTTGAGTGGAAGAGGACCCGGAGGCCGGAGGAACTAGTTTTGAGTGGAAGAGGACCCAGAGGCCGGAGGAACTAGTTTTGAGTGGAAGAGGACCCGCAGGCCAGAGGAACTCTTTAAGGGTGGAGGAGGACCCGGAGGCCGGAGGAAACCTTGTTGGGTGGAGGAGGACCCGGAGGAACCCTTTTAGGGTGGAGGTGGACCTGGAGGCTGGAGGAACCCTTTTTGGGTGGAGGAGGACCCGGAGGCTGGAGGAACCCTTTTTGGGTGGAGGAGGACCCGGAGGCCGAAGGAACTAGTTTGGAGTGGAAGAGGACCCGGAGGCCGGAGGAACTAGTTTTGAGTGGAAGAGGACCCGGAGGCCGGAGGAACTAGTTTTGAGTGGAAGAGGACCCGGAGGCCGGAGGAACTAGTTTTGAGTGGAAGAGGACCCGCAGGCCAGAGGAACTCTTTAAGGGTGGAGGAGGACCCGGAGGCCGGAGGAAACCTTGTTGGGTGGAGGAGGACCCGGAGGAACCCTTTTAGGGTGGAGGTGGACCTGGAGGCCAGAGGAACCCTTTTGGTAGAGGAGGACCTGGAAGAACCCTTTCTGGGTGGAGGCGGACCCGGAGGCCGAAGGAACTATTTTTTAAATGGATGAAGGCCAGGAGGCTGGAGGAACCCTTTTAGGGTGGAGGAGGACCCGGAGGCCAGAGGAACCCTTTCTGGGCAGAGGAGGACCCGGAGGCTGAAGCAACTAGTTTTGAGTGGAAGAGGACCTGGAGGCCGGAGGAACTAGTTTTGAGTGGAAGAGGACCTGGAGGCCGGAGGAACTAGTTTTGAGTGGAAAAGGACCCGGAGGCCGGAGGAACCCTTTTTGGGGTTCCTCCTGGAGGCTCCTCTGGCCTCCTGGAGGCAGCCTCCTCTGGCCTCCTGGAGGCCAGAGGAACCCTTTCTGGGCGGAGGAGGACCCGGAGGCCGAAGCAACTAGTTTTGAGTGGAAGAGGACCCGGAGGCCGGAGAAACTAGTTTTGAGCGGAAGAGGACCCGGAGGCCGGAGCAACCCTTAAAAGGTGGAGGAGGACCTGGAGGCTGGAGGGACATTCTTTAGGGTGGAGGAGGACCCGGAGGATACCTTTTAGGGTGGAGGAGGACCCGGAGGCTGAAGGAACCCTTTTTGGCTGGAGGAGGACCCGGAGGCCGGAGGAACCCTTTCTGGGTCGAAAAGGACCCGGAGGCAAGAGGAACCCTTTTAGGGTGGAGGTGGACCTGGAGGCCAGAGGAACCCTTTTGGGTGGAGGAGGACCCGGAGGAACCCTTTCTGGTTGGAGGAGGACCCGGAGGCCGGAGGAACACTCTTTAGGGTGGAGGAGGACCAGGAGGCTGGAGGAACCCTTTTAGGGTGGAGGAGGACCTGGAGGCCGAAAGGAACCATTTTTGAGTTGAAGAGGACCAAGAGGTTGGAGGAACCTGTTAAAGGTGGAGGAGGATCGGGAGGCCGGAAGAACCATTTTTGGGTGGAGGTGGACCTGGAGGCCACGGGGACCCTTTTGGGGTGGAGGTGGACCCGGAGGCTGAAGGAACTAGTTTTAAGTGGAAGAGGACCTGGACGCCGGAGAACCATTCTTTAGGGTGGAGGAGGACCCAGAAGCCGGAGGAACCCTTGTAGGGTCGAGGAGGACCTGGAGGCCAGAGGAACCCTTTTAGGGTGCAGGAGGACCTGGAGGCCGCAGGAACTAGTTTTGAGGGGAAGAGGACCTGGAGGCCGGAGGAATCCTTTTTGGGTAGAGGTGGACCTGGAGGAACCCTTTTTGGGTAGAGGTGGACCTGGAGGAACCCTTTTAGGGTGGAGGAGGACCCAGAGGCCAAAGGAACTTGTTTTGAGTGGAAGAGAATCCAGAGGCCGGAAGAACCCCTTTTTGAGTTGAAGAGGACAAAGCGGTCAGACAAACTGTTTCTGGGTGGAGGAGAACCCTGAGGCCGGAGGAACACAATTCGGGATGGAGGAGGACCCAGAGGTCAGAGGAACCCTGTTTGGGTGGAGGAGGACCCGGAGGCCGAAAGAAATCATTTTTGAGTTGAAGAGGACCAAGAGGTCGGAGGAACACTCTTTAGGGTGGAGGAGGACCCGGAGGCCTGAGGAACACTCTTTAGGGTGGAGGAGGACCAGGAGGCTGGAGGAACCCTTGTTGAGTTGAAGGAGGACCCGGAGGCCGAAGAAACTATTTTTGACTGGAGGAGGACCCAAAAGCTGGAGGAACCCTTTTACGGTGGAGGAGGACCTGGAGGCCCTGAGGAACACTAGTTGGGTTGAGGAGGCCCCGGAGGCTGGAGGAAACCTTTATGGGGAGAAGAGGACCAAGAGGTCAGAGGAACGCTTTTAGGGTGGGGGAGAACCCGGAGGCCGGAGAAACCATTTTGGTTGGAGGAGGACCTGGAGGAACCCCTTTTGGGTGGAGGAGGACCCAGAGGCTGAAGGAACTATTTCTGAGTGGGAGAGGAGCCGGAGGCCGGAGGAACCCTTTTTGGGCGGAGGAGGACCCGGAGGTCGGAGAAACCCTTTCAGTGTGGAGGAAGGACCCGGAGGCCGAAGGAACACTCTTTAGGGTGGAGGAGGACCAAGGGGCCGGAGGAACCCTCTTTAGGGTGGAGGAGGACCCGAAGGTCAGAGGAACATTCTTTAGGGTGGAGGAAGACCCGGAGGCCGGAGGAACCCTTTTAGGATGGAGGACGACCCAGAGGCCGGAAGAAGTGAAGGAGAGAAGGAGGATCTGAATGCTGGAGGAACCGTTTTTGGTTGGAGAAGGACCCAGAGGCTGTAGGAACCCTTTTTCGGTGGAGGAGAAACCAGAGACGGGAGGAACCCATTTTAGGGTGGAGGAGGACACGGAGAACGGAGGAACTCTGTTTGGGTGGAGGAGGACCCGGAGGCTGGAGGAACCCTTTTTGGGTGGAGGAGGACCCGGAGGCTGGAGGAACCCTGTTTGGGTGGAGGAGGACCCGGAAGCTGGAGGAACCCTGTTTGGGTGGAGGAGGACCCGGAGGCCAGAGGAACCCTTTTTGGGTCGAGGAGGACCTGGAGTTCAGAGAAACCCTTTCAGGATGGAGGAGGACCAGGGCCAACGGAACACTCTTTAGGGTGCAGGAGGACCTGGAGGCCAGAAGAACCCTTTTTGGGTGGAGGAGGACCCTGAAACTGGAGGAACTGTTTTTGGGTGGAGGAGGACCCAGAGGCTGGAGGAACCCTTTTAGGGTGGGGGAGAACCCGGAGGCCGGAGAAACCATTTTGGTTGGAGGAGGACCTGGAGGAACCCCTTTTGGGTGGAGGAGGACCCAGAGGCTGAAGGAACTATTTCTGAGTGGGAGAGGAGCCGGAGGCTGGAGGAACCCTTTTTGGGTGGAGGAGGACCCGGAGGCTGGAGAACCCTTTTTGGGTGGAGGAGGACCTGGAGGCCGCAGGAACTAGTTTTGAGGGGAAGAGGACCTGGAGGCCGGAGGAATCCTTTTTGGGTAGAGGTGGACCTGGAGGAACCCTTTTAGGGTGGAGGAGGACCCAGAGGCCAAAGGAACTTGTTTTGAGTGGAAGAGAATCCAGAGGCCGGAAGAACCCCTTTTTGAGTTGAAGAGGACAAAGCGGTCAGACAAACTGTTTCTGGGTGGAGGAGAACCCTGAGGCCGGAGGAACACAATTCGGGATGGAGGAGGACCCAGAGGTCAGAGGAACCCTGTTTGGGTGGAGGAGGACCCGGAGGCCGAAAGAAATCATTTTTGAGTTGAAGAGGACCAAGAGGCCGGAGGAACACTCTTTAGGGTGGAGGAGGACCAGGAGGCTGGAGGAACCCTTTTAGGGTGGAGGAGGACCTGGAGGCCGAAAGGAACCATTTTTGAGTTGAAGAGGACCAAGAGGTTGGAGGAACCTGTTAAAGGTGGAGGAGGATCGGGAGGCCGGAAGAACCATTTTTGGGTGGAGGTGGACCTGGAGGCCACGGGGACCCTTTTGGGGTGGAGGTGGACCCGGAGGCTGAAGGAACTAGTTTTGAGTGGAAGAGGACCTGGACGCCGGAGAACCATTCTTTAGGGTGGAGGAGGACCCAGAAGCCGGAGGAACCCTTGTAGGGTCGAGGAGGACCTGGAGGCCAGAGGAACCCTTTTAGGGTGCAGGAGGACCTGGAGGCCGCAGGAACTAGTTTTGAGGGGAAGAGGACCTGGAGGCCGGAGGAATCCTTTTTGGGTAGAGGTGGACCTGGAGGAACCCTTTTAGGGTGGAGGAGGACCCAGAGGCCAAAGGAACTTGTTTTGAGTGGAAGAGAATCCAGAGGCCGGAAGAACCCCTTTTTGAGTTGAAGAGGACAAAGCGGTCAGACAAACTGTTTCTGGGTGGAGGAGAACCCTGAGGCCGGAGGAACACAATTCGGGATGGAGGAGGACCCAGAGGTCAGAGGAACCCTGTTTGGGTGGAGGAGGACCCGGAGGCCGAAAGAAATCATTTTTGAGTTGAAGAGGACCAAGAGGTCGGAGGAACACTCTTTAGGGTGGAAGAGGACCCGGAGGCCGGAGCAACCCTTAAAAGGTGGAGGAGGACCTGGAGGCTGGAGGGACATTCTTTAGGGTGGAGGAGGACCCGGAGGATACCTTTTAGGGTGGAGGAGGACCCGGAGGCTGAAGGAACCCTTTTTGGCTGGAGGAGGACCCGGAGGCCGGAGGAACCCTTTCTGGGTCGAAAAGGACCCGGAGGCAAGAGGAACCGGGAGGCCAGAGGAACCCTTTTGGGTGGAGGAGGACCCGGAGGAACCCTTTCTGGTTGGAGGAGGACCCGGAGGCCGGAGGAACACTCTTTAGGGTGGAGGAGGACCAGGAGGCTGGAGGAACCCTTTTAGGGTGGAGGAGGACCTGGAGGCCGAAAGGAACCATTTTTGAGTTGAAGAGGACCAAGAGGTTGGAGGAACCTGTTAAAGGTGGAGGAGGATCGGGAGGCCGGAAGAACCATTTTTGGGTGGAGGTGGACCTGGAGGCCACGGGGACCCTTTTGGGGTGGAGGTGGACCCGGAGGCTGAAGGAACTAGTTTTGAGTGGAAGAGGACCTGGACGCCGGAGAACCATTCTTTAGGGTGGAGGAGGACCCAGAAGCCGGAGGAACCCTTGTAGGGTCGAGGAGGACCTGGAGGCCAGAGGAACCCTTTTAGGGTGCAGGAGGACCTGGAGGCCGCAGGAACTAGTTTTGAGGGGAAGAGGACCTGGAGGCCGGAGGAATCCTTTTTGGGTAGAGGTGGACCTGGAGGAACCCTTTTTGGGTAGAGGTGGACCTGGAGGAACCCTTTTAGGGTGGAGGAGGACCCAGAGGCCAAAGGAACTTGTTTTGAGTGGAAGAGAATCCAGAGGCCGGAAGAACCCCTTTTTGAGTTGAAGAGGACAAAGCGGTCAGACAAACTGTTTCTGGGTGGAGGAGAACCCTGAGGCCGGAGGAACACAATTCGGGATGGAGGAGGACCCAGAGGTCAGAGGAACCCTGTTTGGGTGGAGGAGGACCCGGAGGCCGAAAGAAATCATTTTTGAGTTGAAGAGGACCAAGAGGTCGGAGGAACACTCTTTAGGGTGGAGGAGGACCTGGAGGCCTGAGGAACACTCTTTAGGGTGGAGGAGGACCAGGAGGCTGGAGGAACCCTTGTTGAGTTGAAGGAGGACCCGGAGGCCGAAGAAACTATTTTTGACTGGAGGAGGACCCAAAAGCTGGAGGAACCCTTTTACGGTGGAGGAGGACCTGGAGGCCCTGAGGAACACTAGTTGGGTTGAGGAGGCCCCGGAGGCTGGAGGAAACCTTTATGGGGAGAAGAGGACCAAGAGGTCAGAGGAACGCTTTTAGGGTGGGGGAGAACCCGGAGGCCGGAGAAACCATTTTGGTTGGAGGAGGACCTGGAGGAACCCCTTTTGGGTGGAGGAGGACCCAGAGGCTGAAGGAACTATTTCTGAGTGGGAGAGGAGCCGGAGGCCGGAGGAACCCTTTTTGGGCGGAGGAGGACCCGGAGGTCGGAGAAACCCTTTCAGTGTGGAGGAAGGACCCGGAGGCCGAAGGAACACTCTATAGGGTGGAGGAGGACCAAGGGGCCGGAGGAACCCTCTTTAGGGTGGAGAAGGGCCCGAAGGTCAGAGGAACATTCTTTAGGGTGGAGGAAGACCCGGAGGCCGGAGGAACCCTTTTAGGATGGAGGACGACCCAGAGGCCGGAAGAAGTGAAGGAGAGAAGGAGGATCTGAATGCTGGAGGAACCGTTTTTGGTTGGAGAAGGACCCAGAGGCTGTAGGAACCCTTTTTCGGTGGAGGAGAAACCAGAGACGGGAGGAACCCATTTTAGGGTGGAGGAGGACACGGAGAACGGAGGAACTCTGTTTGGGTGGAGAAGGACCTGAAGGCTGGAGGAACCCTTTTTGAGTTGAAGAGGACCAAGAGGTCAGAGGAACCCTTTTTCGGTGGAGGAGAAACCAGAGACGGGAGGAAGCCATTTTAGGGTGGAGGAGGACCTGGAAGCCAGAAGAACTCTTTTTGGGTGGAGGAGGACCCAGAGACTGGAGGAACCCTTTTTTTGGTGGAGGAGGAACCAGAGACGGGAGGAATCCATTTTACGGTGGAGAAGGACCCGCAGAATGGATGAAGACAGTTTTTTGTGGTGTAGGAGAGCCCAGAGTCCAGAGGAACACTCTTTCGGGTGGAGGAGGACAAAGAGGCCAGAGGAACATTCTTTAGGGTGGAGGAAGACCCGGAGGCCGGAGGAACCCTTTTAGGATGGAGGACGACCCAGAGGCCGGAAGAAGTGAAGGAGAGAAGGAGGATCTGAATGCTGGAGGAACCGTTTTTGGTTGGAGAAGGACCCAGAGGCTGTAGGAACCCTTTTTCGGTGGAGGAGAAACCAGAGACGGGAGGAACCCATTTTAGGGTGGAGGAGGACCCAGAGACTGGAGGAACCCTTTTTTTGGTGGAGGAGGAACCAGAGACGGGAGGAATCCATTTTACGGTGGAGAAGGACCCGCAGAATGGATGAAAATGGTTTTTTGTGGTGTAGGAGAGCCCAGAGTCCAGAGGAACACTCTTTCGGGTGGAGTATGACCCGGAGGCCGAAGAAAACCCTTTTTAGGGTTGAGGAGGACCAAGACGCGGGAGGAACCCTTTTTCAGTTGAGGAGGACCTGGAGGCCTTAAGAACCCTTTTTGGGTGGAGGAGGACCTGAAGGCCCGGAGGAACCCTTTTTGAGTTGAAAGGACCGAGGTCGGAGGAACCGTTTTAGGGTGGAGGAGGACCCGAAGGCCGGAAGAACTGTTTTTTAAATTGAGGAGGACCTGGAGACCAGAGGAACCCTTTTTGGGTGGAGGAGGACCCAGAGGTCAGAGGAAGCCTTTTTGGGTGGAGTAGCCCCGAGGCCAGAGGAATTATTTTTAAATGGAGGAGGACCGGGAGGCCAGAGGAAATCTTTAAGGGTAGAGGAAGACCCAGTGGCTGGAGGAACCCTTTTTGGGTAGAGGAGGACCCGGAGGCCAGAGGAACCCTTTTAGGGTGGAGGAGGACCCGACAGTCGGAGGAACATTCTTCAGGGTGGAGGAAGACCAGGAGGCCGGAGGAACCCTTTTAGGGTGGAGGAGGACCCAGAGGCCAGAGGACCACCTGGAGGAGGACTGTGCGGCGGGAAGAACCTTTTGTTTTGAGTGAAGGAGGATCTGGATGCTGGAGGAACTGTTTTTGGGTGGAGGAGGACCCGGAGACTGGAGGAACCCTTTTTGGGTGGAGGAGGAACCAGAGACGGGAGGAATCCATTTTATGGTGGAGGAGGACCCGCAGAATGGATGAAAACGTTTTTTTTTTGTGGTGTAGGAGAGCCCCGAGTCCAGTGGAACTATTTTTAAACGGAGGAAGACAGGGAGACCAGAGGTACCCTTTTAGGGTGGAGAAAGACCCAGAGGCTGGAGGAACCCTTTTTGGTCGGAGGAGGACCCGGAGGCCGGAGGAACCCTTTTAGGTTGGAGGAGGACCCACAGGTCGAAAGAACACTAGTTAGGGTGGAGGAGTACCTAGAGGCCGGAGGAACTGTTCTTGGGTGGAGGAGGACCTTGAGGCCAGAGGAACCCTTTGTCGGTGGAGGAGGACCCGGAGGTCGAAGGAACACTCTTTAGGGCAGAGGAGGACCCAGAGGTCAGAGAAACCCTTTTTGGTTGGAGGAGACCCAAGGCCGGATGAACTTTTGTTTTTAAATGGAGGAGGACCCGAAGACCAGAGGAATCCTTTATGGGCGGAGGAGGACCTTAAGGATGGAGGAACACTTTTGGGTTGGAGGAGGACCTGGAAGCGTGAGGAACCCGTTTTGGGTTGAATAGGACCCCGAGGCGGGAGGAACCCATTTTGGGTGGAGGAGGACCCAGAGACTGGAGGAACCCGTTTTGGGTGGAGGAGGACACGCAGGATGCATGAAGACAGTTTTTTGTGGTGTAGGAGAGCCCTGAGTCCAGAGGAACACTCTTTCGGGTGGAGGAGGACAAAGAGGCCAGAGGAACCCTTTTTAGGATGGAGTATGACCCTGAGGCCGGAAGAAAACCCTTCTTAGGGTTGAGGAGGACCAAAAGGCTGGAGGAACCTTCTAGAGGAAGGAAGTGGACCCGGAGGCTGGACTAACACTTTCTAGGATGGAGGAGGACCCGGAGGCCGTAAGAACCCATTTTAGGATGAAGGATGACCCAGAGGCTAGAGGAACCCAGGCCGGAAGAACCCTTTTTGGGTAAAGGAAGACCCGGAGGCTGTAGGAACCCTTTTTCGATGGAGGAGGAACCAGAGATGGGAGGAACCCATTTTAGGGTGGAGGAGGACCCAGAGGCCTAAGGAACACTCTTTAGGGTGGAGGAGGACCCGCAAGTCGGAAGAACACTCTTTAGGGTGGAGGAGGACCCGGAGGCCTTAAGAACCCTTTAGTTGAAGAAGACCAAGAGATCGGAGGAACCCTCTTGGGAAGGAGAAGGACCCGAAGGCCGGTGGAACTATTTTCAAATGGAGGAGGACCTGGAGGCCAGAGGAACCCTTTTTGGGTGGAGGATGACCTGGAGGCCAGAGGAACCCTTTTTGGGTCGAGGAGGACCTGGAGTTCAGAGAAACCCTTTCAGGATGGAGGAGGACCAGGGCCAACGGAACACTCTTTAGGGTGCAGGAGGACCTGGAGGCCAGAAGAACCCTTTTTGGGTGGAGGAGGACCCTGAAACTGGAGGAACTGTTTTTGGGCGGAGGAGGACCCAGAGACTGGAGGAACCCTATTTAGGTGGAGGAGGACCCAGAGACTGGAGGAACCCATTTTGGGTGGAGGAGGAACCAGATGGGAGGAATCCATTTTAGGGTGGAGGAGGACCCGGAGGCTGGAGGAAACCCTTCTTTGGGTTGAGGAGGACCAAGAGGCTGGAGGAACCTTCTATAGGAAGGAAGTTGACCCAGAGGCTGGACTAACACTTTCTAGGATGGAGGAGGACCCGGAGGTCAGAGGAACCCATTTTAGGATGGAGGATGACCCGGAGGCCGGAGGAAACCATTTTTACGGTGGAGTAGAAAAATGTTTGTTTCGTATTACCATTAGCAGTGTGGAATCAAAGGCTCATTGCCAGCATGAATGTTTGTTTTTATTACCATTAGCAGTGTGAAATAAAAGACTTATTGGGAGTAAAAATGTTTTTGTATTACCATTAGCAGTGTGAAATCAAAGGCTCATTGCCAGCATAAATGTTTGTTTTGTATTACCATTAGCAGTTAGGAATAAAAGGTTTACTGTGAGTAAAAATGTTTGTTTTTATTACCATTAGCAGTGTGAAATAAAAGGCTTGTTGCCAGCATAAATGTTTGTTTTGTATTACCATTAGCAGTGCAAGAAAAAAGACTCATTGCCAACAAGAATGTTTGTTTTGTATTAACATTAGCAGTGTGAAATAAAAGGCACATCGCCAAAAGGACTGCCAATAATTTTAACATTAGCAAAACTAAAGATAAAAGCAGTCCAAACTTTAAAATGATGTTTAAAAGTACAAATCACCAACCTACCATTACCTTGTCTTGGACATATCGGGGCTGATGGTCAGGTCCAGGTATGGACTTGGATCATCACTGCGTCCTTACAGATGCAAATGTGGTTCACTTTTTCTTTAAACCAGCAGAAGTTTAGTGTATTTGATCCCGTCATAAACGTCAAAAATTGTTTATGTTGCGATGAACGTTTTTTTTTAAGTTGTTTTTTTTAATGTAATTTTTGTTGTATTGATCACGTTTTATTAACTGGGCTGAGGCAGTTGGGTGCAGTTTACTTGGGGGAGTTTTGGTTTTGTTTTTTGTTCCAGCACAGTTTTAGCAGCGTTTTTTGTTTATTTTTGCTTCTTAGTTATACCATTAGTGTTTTAGTTTGTTTTGCTTCTTTGTTATACCATTAGTGTTTTAATTGGTTTTTGTTTCTTTGTTTTACCTCTCAAACTTTCCCTGTAGCCAATAAAAAAGCGGGACTCACCTGAGGCTGGTCAGGACACTGATGAAGAGGTCTGTGACCTACCTGTGAATCCTGGTGTAGCTGAGGATACCTTCCTGGAGATGAAGTCTCTGTCCATGTTCAGGCTGAATTTGATGGGGGTCAGGGAGACCAACACTTGCCTCTGATGACTGGAATCTGAGTAAAGAAAAAAACATTTATTTCAGATCCACAATCCATAAAAAGTAAACGCTGATGTCCATTCTTTTCAGTTTCTATTCAATGCGAACATTTGTAGCACTTGCCAATATGTAGCTTGTGCATCACGGCACAGTGCCAAAAACATGTTGGAGAGATGGATGCATCTTGTTCAGTCTCAGTGTGCAAAGGCTCTTCTCTGACATTTGCCTCAAATATCCCATTGAACGTCAGTTGAAACTTTGCATGTTGTTTTAAAACTATGCAAATAAGAGCAACAGAAATAAAAATCAGAAATAAATGTGTATATAATGAAGTGGCTAATCCTAGGCCTGTGCGATATATCGGTTTTATTGATAAATCTGATTTTTTGTTAGGGCGAATTAAAAAATGAAAATCTAGATTTTTTGATATTCCTCTGCGCTCCTCTTTCTCTCCCCCCTGGGGCTCCCGTAGTTTAGACCCTCCCCCTCCTTCACCACAGAGACACGCAAACCACAGCACGGTTACCACGCAAATGCTGAGTTTCGTCCCATAAGAACTGTATATTTTCGTCAGCTGTTTGGACCTGGTTCAGGTTTGCAGCTTCGGACCATAAACACACCACAGCACACTGCAATATTTGTTTAAAAGCTGACAACTAAAGGAAGCAGCACGACAAACGTGTGTCACCATCTCAAAGACATGCAGTCGAGTGGACAAAGTGTGTCTCACTATGGGATTGACAAAAGCTCTACATCCATCAAACACACACTCAAAGCAGCCAATAGCACTGAAATCTAATGGTGGTCACTTGGAAGTAAACCAGTATCGAGTAACCAGTGATAATAAGGGCCGTGTTCGCTTTGCAGAGCGCATGTGCCGGTCTGTTTAGGGCTTTAACACAAGTTGGGCCGCCTCGGTTTGTTTTCCGCTCAGCGCAGCAATGATTCCGCAAAAACACCACTTTGAAATGTGTTTAAACTCCTGACTCGCTTAATAAATCCATGTTCAGTGTTAGAAACGAGCTGTGGCGGTAAACGACACAGATGTATGAAGAGATGCAGCTGTAAACACTGCACTTTGCAGAAAGTCAGTAACCGCTGTAGAAACTTAGTTGAACACTGATAAAAACGCTACTTCCAAAACTTCCTTCACAATTAAAGTCTGTAGCTGTTATTATTTATTAAGGGCTTTTATTGTGAAAGCCCCCAGTAGGAAATAATGTGTAGTCAATCGTCTCTTGACTCACCTCAGCATTACAGAAGTGAAACCTAAAACTATAGAAGCAGTAACACAATATTGAACATACAGAAATAATACTAAAAAACATTTTTCATGTTATGCTCAGAAATGAATTCTGTATGCCATCACAGGTTTCTGCAAATAATTGCAGCCTGTCTGTGTTGATGTAAACTCTCCTTGCAGTAAAAGGTGCATATTTGATACCAAATTACAGCTTGCTCTTACCAAAGAGGAAAATCCAGTTGGTATTCTTTACATTTAATTCACAAAATAAAAGAAAAACATGCTTTTACTTTTTTTGGTCATTTATATGTGTTTTTTTAAACAAGGATAAGAAAAAAATCGTTTAAAATTGTAAATCAAATTTATTGAAAGAAATTCGGGGATTAGATTTGTTTGGCCATATCGCCCAGGCCTAGCTAAACCATGCACATATAAATATTAACTAAGCAGATGAAAACAGGATGAGAGGTTGTGAAACTCAACACTCGCACATGGTGACCTTATGAGATCCTACTAACCTACAGATACCAAGTCACTCATTATTTAGAAATATTATTTAAAAGATGCTAAAGTAAAGATGGCTGAATGAAACCTCAAGGATTGGCGCTTTCTTTCCATTTGTGCTGAAAAAGATTCTCAGCTTTAGGGGATAGATTTGGGGATAAGCAGTGACATCTTCTGGTACACTGAAGTTACTGCAGCCAGCTTAAAGTGGAGCATTTGAACACCACCTTACTTGTAATGAAGTCAAAGAATTCTGCATTTAACTGAAGCTGCACATGTAGTCTATGCATCAACAGTTCTGTTTTCACAAGCTTTCATCAAAAATGAGCCCATTCAACCCTGACTACTTGTTCAGGGAATGATTTGAGCCTCTCCTGTAGAAATGCACTGATTCATCTTGGTGAGCCATCATGGTGTCGACAGATTTAAATTCTGAAAACTTTCTTTCCAGAACAGCTCATATTCTGGCTGACAATTTCTCCGGCTTCCTGGAAAAAAACTTTTACCTCAAAATTGTGTAATCAGATTCAATCTGGCAGGAATTCTACAATTCGTATCAAATGTGAGTCAAATTAATATTGATGGGTTTAAAAGTATTGTCTTTTAACCTGTTGCCCCTTTATTCCACTTTTTCACCCATTTTTGCCCCATCTGCCTTTCAAAGATTTTCTGGTAAATGATTCTTGTCTTAACTAAATTTTTGCAACCCTTCATCATTTTTGAGCCACTTTCAACCCATTTTTGCAGCTTTTTTTTTTAATCTATTTTACCATTTTCACTTATTTTCAACGTTTGTGAACCGTTTTTGACACCCTGAGCTGCTTTTCACAGTTTTTGCCTGCCCATTTTAGACAGTTTTCTGCCTCTTTTAGAATTAAATCAATTTTCCCTTGAAGTTACTTCATTTTATCCTCGTGGGTCCAGATGTTGATGCAGATCACGCTTATCTGAAGTCTGACGTCACGTTTTTAAAGAAAGGCCTTTACATTTTGAAAACAGTGCCACTGTACTACAGCATACATGAATAAATCAGCATTTTTAAGAGTGGTTATTATTCAGGTTAAGAATTAAATGTTTATTACAGATTCACTTTAACATTGGTCCCTCATATGGCTGGGCCCCAGTCCAGATAGCTTTCCCCATTTTCCGCCCTTATTATGGGATGCCTTGATTTTCTTTTCACTGTCAGATTGGCATAGAACAATTAGGACTGAATTTTGATACAAGCAGTATCGCTTATTTTGATCCTTCATCCTCCATACTCTCCTCAAATGATTGTGCCCCCAAAGGTTAGAATAGTTGGGGATTTTCATTACTTTTTATTTTTATTTCATTACTTTTGACTGCTGGTTTGTTAACTTAGTTTATATTTTGTAAAAATGCTTCATTTTAGTTTAGTTTTTATTAGTTTGAGTTTTTTACGGATAGATGTCAGGACTGAGTGAATGTCATACATTTTAAAAACATAACAGGCTACTCTTCACTTATTTATTTATTTACTGATGATGTTTGAATAAAACTCCAGACATAAAACTACCACTGTGTGAAGTCTTAACCAATCAGATCAGGCCATTTTACACTCCCCAGACTCTGGTGTAGGTTCCAGTCAGTCTGGTTGTGTCAAAAACTAAAACTAAAGAGATTATGCCTCTGTTTTTATTTTATTTTAGTTAGTTTTGTAACTAAAAGGATTTTTAAATTTTAGTTATTTAGTTAGTTTTATTTAACTATAACAACCTTGGTGCCCCCACATACAGTGCTTAACAAATTTATTAGACCACCCTAACCCTAACCAAAGTAAGGTTTATGCCACAGCTGCCCTAAATCAACAGCACTGGTAATTTCCAAAATCATTTTTTATGTTTCTGCAATGGTTAATACACCAATATGTAGAAGCTCTTTAACCCAAATGATATTTTTAATGCTAAAATATAATTATTGTTGTTATCCATGAATTTTCAAATTTACTGATTTGCAAAAAACTGGAAAAAAAAAAAAGTAAAGCACATTAATATTTCTTGATTAATATGTCAAATTATAGTTATTTACTTGCATTCCTACACAGAAAAATGAGTTTTAGTGCTTGAATGTTATGCTTGATTAATTTCTGACTTCTCAGAGAAGCCCAGTGAGCCGGCTCAAATTTGGGTGAATTCAGTTTGAAATCCCTCATTCCTGTTCAAAAAGGTAAAACGTGGAGAGCTCACTGAAAATGAGCACTTCATGATGCTGGATGGTCTTGGAGACAAATATGACAGGTGGTATAATAAATTTGTAAAGCACTGTACATGTCAACCCCCAAGGTGGTCAAAACCCCCCATTTGAAAAAGCACTTTGAAAAGGTTTGAACACATTTGTTTCTAGCAGAAATTCTACAATTTGTATCAAATGTAGTAAAAATGTTTTTATAATCAATGGTATGTTCTTGGGTTCTTATGTTTAGGTTAACAGTATTAGCTGAATGTATCATTGGTTCTGGTTTTTGTTGCGTGCTGGTGCTTCGTTTTATTTGTGTCTTTGCTTATTATCAAAGTAATGCTGTTTTTTAAAGTGCTGTACAAATATTATAAAACGGCTTTGTTAAGTTCACTGTGCCATCACGTCACTGCTGTTAGACTTAAACCTCAAAAGTTTGACATTTTCAAGATAAAATAAAGTCCTAAAGCTAGATAGTCCTCATTAGACAACAGGAGGAATTTCTTTTTAAACAGTGAGTTTAAACAGACAGGGAAGAGTTTAAACAGACAGGTAAGAGTTTAAACAGACAGGTAAGAGTTTAAACAGACAGGTAAGAGTTTAAACAGACAGGTAAGAGTTTAAAGAGACAGGTAAGAGTTTAAACAGTGAGTTTAAACAGACAGGTAAGAGTTTAAACAGACAGGTAAGAGTTTAAACAGACAGGTAAGAGTTTAAACAGACAGGTAAGAGTTTAAACAGACAGGTAAGAGTTTAAACAGACAGGTAAGAGTTTAAACAGACAGGTAAGAGTTTACACAGACAGGTAAGAGTTTAAACAGACAGGTAAGAGTTTAAACAGACAGGTAAGAGTTTAAACAGACAGGTAAGAATATAAACAGACAGGTAAGAATATAAACAGACAGGTAAGAGTTTAAACAGACAGGTAAGAGTTTACACAGACAGGTAAGAGTTTAAACAGACAGGTAAGAGTTAATAAGAATTTAAACAGTGAGTTTAAACAGACAGGTAAGAGTTTAAACAGACAGGTGAGAGTTTAAACAGACAGACAAGAGTTTAAACAGACAGGTAAGAGTTAATAAGAATTTAAACAGTGAGTTTAAACAGACAGGTAAGAGTTTAAACAGACAGGTGAGAGTTTAAACAGACAGACGAGAGTTTAAACAGACAGGTAAGAGTTAATAAGAATTTAAACAGTGAGTTTAAACAGACAGGTGAGAGTTTAAACAGACAGGTGAGAGTTTAAACAGACAGGTAAGAGTTTAAACAGACAGGTAAGAGTTTAAACAGACAGGTAAGAGTTTAAACAGACAGGTAAGAGTTTAAACAGACAGGTAAGAGTTTAAACAGACAGGTAAGAGTTTAAACAGACAGGTAAGAGTTTAAACAGTGAGTTTAAACAGACAGGTAAGAGTTTAAACAGACAGGCAAGAATTTAAACAGTGAGTTTAAACAGACAGGTAAGAGTTTAAACAGACAGGCAAGAATTTAAACAGTGAGTTTAAACAGACAGGTGAGAGTTTAAACAGACAGGTGAGAGTTTAAACAGACAGGTGAGAGTTTAAACAGACAGGTAAGAGTTTAAACAGACAGGTGAGAGTTTAAACAGACAGGTAAGAGTTTAAACAGACAGGTGAGAGTTTAAACAGACAGGTAAGAGTTTAAACAGTGAGTTTAAACAGACAGGTAAGAGTTTAAACAGACAGGTAAGAATTTAAACAGTGAGTTTAAACAGACAGGTGAGAGTTTAAACAGACAGGTGAGAGTTTAAACAGACAGGTGAGAGTTTAAACAGACAGGTGAGAGTTTAAACAGACAGGTAAGAGTTTAAACAGACAGGTGAGAGTTTAAACAGACAGGTAAGAGTTTAAACAGTGAGTTTAAACAGACAGGTAAGAGTTTAAACAGACAGGTAAGAATTTAAACAGTGAGTTTAAACAGACAGGTGAGAGTTTAAACAGACAGGTGAGAGTTTAAACAGACAGGTGAGAGTTTAAACAGACAGGTGAGAGTTTAAACAGACAGGTAAGAGTTTAAACAGACAGGTGAGAGTTTAAACAGTGAGTTTAAACAGACAGGTAAGAGTTTAAACAGACAGGTAAGAGTTTAAACAGTGAGTTTAAACAGACAGGTAAGAGTTTAAACAGACAGGTAAGAATTTAAACAGTGAGTTTAAACAGACAGGTGAGAGTTTAAACAGACAGGTGAGAGTTTAAACAGACAGGTGAGAGTTTAAACAGACAGGTGAGAGTTTAAACAGACAGGTAAGAGTTTAAACAGACAGGTGAGAGTTTAAACAGACAGGTAAGAGTTTAAACAGTGAGTTTAAACAGACAGGTAAGAGTTTAAACAGACAGGCAAGAGTTTAAACAGTGAGTTTAAACAGACAGGTGAGAATTTAAACAGTGAGTTTAAACAGACAGGCAAAGGAAGCCAAAGCTCTGAAGCCTAATCTGAGTCTGTTTCTCACAAATATCAACCATAAAAAAGAACAAGAACAACAACAGGTGGGAAATTAAGGAGCGGTTACCTACAGTGCAGCATAAGCCAGACGTGAGCCGTCCTCTTCTTCTTCTGTGGTGTTTTAGGGTAGCTTGCATCCACTCTGCATTACTGCCACCCTCGGTTTCTTAACCTCTCACCACTCCATCTTTTATATTCTGTCGTCCAGCAGTCACAGAACAGCTCCTTCCTTCCTTCCTTCCTTCCTTCCTTCTTACTCGTCGTTGCTTTCTTCTCCTCTACCTTTTTAATGCAGTACGCACGCGACCTGTTACTTCCGGCTCCATACAGTTTTCACTTAAGCAGGCCACCGCGGCGCTTTTTTATATCCTGTTGCTCCTCCCACCGGAAGTTGCTGAATCATATTTTTGGTCAAAAACGGATTTTCTCACGATTTAAACACAGTTTAGACTTTTAAACCCTCGCGGTTTGTGCAGCGTAATTTTGCACCTTTTACCTTTTACCTTTTATTTATCCTTCTAGTCAACAACAAAGTCATACTTGAGGAGAAAAACGCATCAAACAAACAAACCAGCATCTGTTTTTTTTTTCAAACCGGAAGCCATCATTTGGCGCCTTCCTGCCTATTAACAATGCGGAAATGCGTTGCCTCGGGTTTCCCAGATTCATCTGTGGGAGGCTGATGGCTGCAAATGCAGCACCTGTCGGTAGAAACGCTGAGATGAAGTTGTGAGAAAGTGCCAAAACACAGAAACGCTTGTGAAACTTTGTCTTCTAAAACGGAGAAGGAGAGGAAGATGACGGCGACTTCTTCTTCTTCTCTGGTTTTTAACGGCAGCTGGCATCCATGAAGTTGTATTGCTGCCTCCTTCGGTTTCTCATACTCTAGTTACTCGATCATTTTATATTCTGTTTAACAGTCCAGCCACAGTCAGAAAAGTCAACACTTCCTCTCTCCCTTGCGCACATTCAAGAATACCTTTCACACTATTCTCGGCTCTTCCTATTCTCTCCAACTTATTCAACATTATTTGTCTTTCTTGTCTGTATCTATCACATGACACAAGTATATGTGCTGTTGTCTCTGGCTCTTGACAATGCTCACACAGTCCTGTTGGGTGTTTCCCTCCTAGGTGCAGTGTGCTGTTCAAGTTATTATGCCCAATCCTTAGTCTTGTTGTTACTACTTGTTCTTTCCTTTTCTCTGTTTCTTGATGCTCTTACTCTGTTTTGTATTGAATATAAATGTCTTCCTTTGGTCTCAGTGTTCCATTTTTGTTGCCACATCTGGGTCACTTTGCTCCACACAATACTTTTACCCTCTGACTTTGACAATTTAATATTTACTTCAATAGCTGTTCTTTAACTGCCTCCTTTGCCAGCTTGTCTGCTCTTTCGTTCCCAACAATGCCCACGTGTGCAGGGTCCCACAGAAACACAACATCACATATCTTTTTCAGTCTTTCAAAAGAGATCAATATTTCAAATATTAAATCTTGGAGAGATCTTGCTACACCTGTTCCAATACCGGTCAAGGCTGCCATGGAATCACTGCATATGGCAGCTCTTTTTGCAGCCACTGAGATGATGGCGACTTTTCCCGGATGTAAAATAATAGAGAGCAGAGAAAAGTTTGGCGCCAATCTGTGCATAGGTGTGCACGTTTCCGCCAGCTGAACGCCTCACAGGTGTGCAACAAAGGTAGTTTGACTTTGATAAAGGAACTGTGGGTTCAGCAGCTCTTCTTCTCTTCTCTACTCTTAAATACATTCAGAGTCAGTTTAAAGGAGCTTATTAACCCACATCAGTTTGGAGCGTGATATCCCTTTATACTGTCGGACATGAGGTCACATGACATTGCTCTTAAAGCTGTGGCTGATGAATTGATAGCCCCCCCAGTCCAACTTTTGCATCATTTTTCTGTTTGCCTATGGTTGAGAGGTATTTTCAGCAATGAAACAAATATGAAGAAGCATTTTTTCAGGTAACAACACCAAAGAACTACAAGACACCCCAACTCTGAAATGTCTGAGCCACTGACTCAACAGCACTTTGTCTTCACGGCTTAAAAGAGCCTCATTATTCAAACTCTGTATTTGAACAATATTTGAACCTCCTCAGTCCCTGCATGTACACGTGAGGGCATTTCATCTTGGTTTTCCTACAACTTACCACTCATTTCTATCAGCATTTTTAAATCACAGCCCAGAATGTCCACTGAAGTTTGAATTTAATGAGAAGTTGGGATATTTTGGGGACTTTGCTTCGAAATGTTGAATTATTTTCATGGAAGGTATATTTTTGTATATTTTGGAGAGTGTCACTGGAAGTTTTAGGAGAAATTTGCTTTGAAATAGTTTGATTATTGTCATAGGAATTAGCCAAATATGTTTGGATGCTTTGAGGGATTTGTTTGTTGGATTTCAGGCATTTTAGAGTCAAGTTTTTGGATTTTGTTTCAATGAGATTAGTTAAGAAATGATTTTGTGTTGTTACTGAAATTATCTAAATGCGTTTGTTCGGTCTTTGGAGAGTAGAGGATGAAGCTGACGTTGATCCCTGGAACAAAAAGCCACATTTTCATCTTCTACCCCACCTGCCAGAGGAGACAGGTAAGAGGCTGTGCTTCACGCAGGCCTAGACCAATTAGGTCTGAGATCTGTTGTTGGTTCTAGATCTTCTAAAAAGACTACACCAGGTAGATAAAGTCCTCCATACTTCTGTAAACAAATGAGACTTGCTTTTATGTTAGAATATGTATTTGTGACCATATCTGTCCGTGCTGTATTAGTCACTATTCAGGTGCCAAATTGTACCTCCTCTGCTGTCATTTTTGTGTAGACCAATGAGTTTGTATTTGTTTTTATAACATATCTGTGTGATTATTTCTTAAGTTCCTCATCTCATGTATTTTCCAACAAAAACAAACAATAATTCTAAACTATAACCAACACAGTATGAGATTTAACTAGGGATGGACAGTTTAAAAAATATCTAACAGTGATGATTTTGACTAGTTTTATAAATTAGATATGACCTGTTGTATCAAAGGAAAAAGTAATTTTCTACAATTTTCACAATTTAACAAGAAAAACATGGTAAAATAAAGAAAATAGGGTTTTTTTAGTCCACTTTTATAAAAAAAAAAAGGTGCCGCTAGAATGATTATATGATATGTAATGTAAAATGTCTCTGCTGTAAAAAAGTTTTAAACTGATATTTGACACAAATTTCAGGTTAAAGAAATAATGCCCCCTCTGTGATTTGAATATTTCAGCAGGCCGTATTGTGATTTAGTTTCATTTGTGATTAATTGCCCAGCCCTACTTTCAATTTTACATTTCAAGTTTTCTTCTCTTAAAGGTGAAAGAAAATAAAAGTAAATAAACTATAATAACACACATGATAACCTGATATTGGCAATAATATATTATCGTTGAGCAGTATAGTGTATCATTATAACATAAAACAGTAAAAGCTGAAAACAATGAGTTATCCCCTCAACATTTATCCAACAAAGCTGACATAGATAATTAGACTTTTTCATTGTAAGTAGTTCTGTCAGATAATACAGTCATTAAACAGGCTCTAAAATATTGGGATTTTTAACAAATATTATTAAAAAAAACAGGACAAAAGTTTAAAGACATTAAAACTGCAAACCTACAATAAATGTGTTTTGTCTGCATTACTTTCCAGTAGCAGACTAAATGTACACTAACACAGAGTGACATATCATAGCTCAGACTCAAAAATCACTCATCCTTTGTCTGACTTTTTTTTACCTTTAACTAACAAGAGGTTAGACACACACAAGTAACAGTTGGAGGTGCACAACCCTGCCGTTAGATTAGTTTGGAAGGAGCGCCCCCTGTTGGTGGAACCTGCATATCAATTATGTTTATGATAAGAAAACCGTTTCATTGAGAGATTTTGTGGATTTGGTTTAAAATCATTTTTTTCTTCACAGTTTAGAGAAAAAGGAGGACTGTTTGAAGATGAACAGACGATGGTTTTCATGCTGCAGAGTTTGTAAAAACAGCAGCTACTAAAAACAACAACACGCTGTTAAAATTCAGTAAAAATGTATTTATTATACAAAACATTTCAGGTGAGATAAAAAAGGTGAAATATAATTTTTTTAAAAATCCATGTAAAATATGACTCCATCTAATCCATTTCACCTACATTTTTTCCCTTTTTTGCATAGAAAAAAGTACAGAAATATATAAAATATCTATATTTTTTGCATCATAAATATTAAATCTACACAGAAATACTTTTTCAGTGTAGCCAGCTAGATCTAGGCCTGAGTAGAGCTGATGATAGTTTTCCTCTGTTTCAGGACCAAACAGCAGCAGGATCAACGTTCTGATGAGAGCAGGACCAGAGTCCTTTCTGGGTCCTGGTTCATGGATCAGGGGTGGCGGTCTGCAGCGCTCCTGTCGCTGAGGTGAAGCCGGGACAACGAAGAAGGAATGGTCCTGAGGTAACACAGACCAGTGGAGGACCAGGAGCTGCTCAGCAGTTCCTCCTCTGATAGACTCGCATGACTGTATCCCAGAGGTATGGCTGTCCAAATATTTAGGATGAGACACAGAAGATGGCATATTGTGAAAATCTGATGAAGGTGGTGGACTTCCTGCTGGGATTTGGGCAAGGGTCCAAGAGGCTTTGTTGTTGGTCTGATGATGACCTATATGCAAACCAAAATCCATAAGCCTAAGTTGAACGGTGTGCCAGGGCTGATTTTTTTTAGTGGCAACACATGAAAAGCACATCAAAAATCAGTGGTGCAAATGTTCGACTGGCAGAAGGGGGGGCTGTGACAAAGTAATGATATTGATGCACTGATGTATTCAGGACCAATGTGTGATTATCCTTGTGAAGTCTGATAATGATTGAAATAAAGACTAAAATGTTATTAGGCTATATTGGTGTAATTTAACAGCCGAAAATAGACAAAAACGAAGTTTAAGCTTGTGCTCCAATAACGGTCCCGCCCTGTGGTGAAAACTCACCAAGAGCACAACTTTGGGCGTCAAGGTTGTCTGTTTTGGGGAAAAAAAATTCTGGAGTCACTCAGATGAAATCCCTTGGATGAGTTCGTTCAAATGTGAAAAGGGTCCGTCAGTGAAAAAGGCCAAAAAATGCAAAATTTTGACCTTTTGGCACCTGTAGTTCAGTTCCTGTACGTTTGAGAGGGTGGTCATTATTTTTTATTTATTTATTTATTTATTTGTCTCATCATGATACATACCTGTACTGATTTTCATGCACATAGGTATTACCCAGGGCTCTAGCTCACTGTTGGCGCCCCTAGAGGAAACTGTGTGATGGACTTATACCTTTCAACCACCAGAAGACTATTTCTCAAGGGGAACATTTTTTGGGCAAAACCCCCAGAGTTTTCACATATATAAAGGTCCCCCAAAGAGGCTTTGACTTGCCAGAAATTTTGTACTTAGAAAAACAATAGGGTCCTCACCCACCCTGGGGCGGTGGCTCAGACCCTAATTAGTGGAGAAAACGTTTGACTGGCAGAAGGGGGTGCTGTGACAAAGTAATAATATTGATGCATGGATGTATTCAGGACCACTGTGTGATTATCCTTGTGACATGTATTGATGAAAATTGAAATAAACACTAAAAAGTTATATGGCAATATTGGTGTAGTTTCACAGCAAAAAATAGACAAATAGCCTGTCCCGTCAACTATTAATTGATTATTACTATCATTAGGGCCTGAGATGGGGCGATGACTGGCAGCAACAATGATTTTTACTCCTTTTTTTTTTTTTTTTTTTTTTTTTTTTGCAGTGTCAGATTTAAAAAAAAAAAACCTCACACTCATGGTCCTGAGGACAAAAAATGCCACTTCCTACAATCAGCTGTAAAATTTTTTTATATTTTTATTTTTTTCCTCTTTAAACAAGTCAGTCTTTTAAAACTACTTCAGTCTGACACATACATATCAGAGCGTCACATCATTTTAATGCTAATGTTAGCTGAGCCTGTTAACGTGCTGATATTTACGTCTGATTCCAGAGCAGAGCTGTAACAGAGCGGGAGTGGAACCAAACATTTGACTATCCAGCGTTGACTGAAAGTCAACTTTCACCTCTCAAACAAATGTCAAACGCTTGAATGAAAACCACAAAGATCCCAGAATGACAGAACTCTTTCATAAAAGAGGAAGTAACTGTAGTCAACATTAGAGCTCATCTCTTTTTGTGATCCATCTCCTCTTCCTCGGCCTCCTCTTCTTCTTCGTCTCCTCTTTGTGAAACACCTTTCCCTCCGGCTGCTTCTTCCAGCTCAGTCTGACGTCTCCTTTCACCACGCTGTCCTTCAGATTCTGTCTGAGCTGAGAGAAACAGGAACTTTACTGAATAACAGTGAAACTCAGTCCATTACATCCTGTCTCATATTTGTCTGTTCTAAAACATATATATATATATATATAATTATATGTTATTTTTTATAGATGATTGAACCTACAACAGATTGAAACATGAAATTTTCAAGTTTAAAAATATATGTTTATCTGAGAAGAAAACTCAAAATTTTCTGGAACCAAAACCCAAAATCTCTGAAATATTCAAGTTGAAAAAAGCTGACTGCTAGAAGAATATCCTTCCAGATAAAGCCTAACACAAGTTCTGCAGCTGGGGGCCTAATCAAATACATTTTACTGATCAATGTTTGTGATTTTAGACCAAAATCATCACATCAGATTTAACATGTGGACTTAGAAGAAACATTTCTGTAAGCTGGGGCGTTCAAACCACTGCTCTCACATTTGTTATAATTTACTAATTTTGTCGTTAATCTATAACTTTGTCATCTAAATGGAAGGTTTTCAGCATCCGTTAGGCAGAGCACCTTAATGGATTGCTCTCATCAGTATCAGGTGTTAAACTGTTAAAACTTTTGGGATGTTCAGATTCATTTCAGGCCAGCTCAACCGTTAGGGGAGGCTGTGCACATTTTACGCACTCATCGTTCTTCATTTGTTGATACTTTTGGCCGTGTTTTTGTAAATGGCATGAATTTGGGCAAAGTTGTGTATTTTGATTTGATCTTGTAATTTCCAGCTCAGCTCCTGCAGTGATTCTAAAATGCACTGTTTACATGCAAGAGTTACACTCAAGCTGTTGAGAGCAAAAAATGCTCCATTCAAACTGACATTTTTCATCTCACTTCCATTAAAACATAATACATGCATTTGGTTATATCTGGGTGCCAATCTGGGCTTTTGCCTTGGAACTGATCATTTTCACTGCTCTCAACCAGGTGGCGACATTTTGACCATATTTGGCATATGAAAAAAAACCATGCAAAAATAACAATGCAAAAAAATCAGTGTTGCTGCCTATCACTGATATATACCAGACTGTAATAATTAACAAAAAAAAATACTTTGTATATAGAATATTACACAAAAATAAAAAATAAAAAATAAATCTTTTTTTTTTTCAAACATGACAAAAAACTGGCATTCCAAGAATTAGAATCTTTGAGAGTTAATGAATATTTGATATCAATAATTAGGTCAGTGGTGGGTGAAAAGATTGCTCAATATTTAACCATAAACTGTCACCACTAAAAATATATGAAAAAAACAGCATTGATAAGTCAGTTTGAAATAAAAAAAAAAGTCAAAAATGAAAACTTTATAGACTCAAAATCTGAGATAAACAGTTCAAAATAAAATACTGAAATACTGTTTTTAAGACGCAGATATATACAAGGAAGGAAGTCAAAATTATGTTCAAAACATGAGATAATCCATGAAATCATGAATATAAATTCAATTTATGAGTTATAATTTTTACATTTTGAGTCTAAACGGTCCAAATATAGGATCAAAAAATAGTATTAAGAGTTAAAAAGGTCAAATGAGATCAAATTTGAAATAACGACTTAAAAACAGTGTTAATTTCATCGACCAAAACAAGTCTAAAAATGTTTGTCGACAGCCTTTTTTCCATGACAAAAACTAGACTGAGACTAACAAAAATAGATCTGTGATGACTAAAACTGACAAAAACTAAGTTTAGTTTTCATCAGGATGACTAAAACTAGACTAAGATGTAATGTAGTTTTCATCGGACATTCAAAATCTGTGATATTTCTCCGCTGTGGGTAAATCTGTGAAAATACAACACATTTGTTTCTATTCTATTCTCTCAGCTGTAGAAAGCAGGGACCCCAGGTTTGGCAGGGTGCAGAGAACAAACTAACATGATTTGGTACCAGATTTAGGCAAGAAAATAAATGACTGGACTAAACATAAAGACTAAAATGTGACGACTTTCTATGGACTAAAACTAGACTAAAATGTTTTTGAGTTTTCATTGACTAAAACTAGACTAAAACTAAAAAGGATAGTAATGAATAAAATGTGACTAAATCTAAAAGACATTTCATTTAAAGACTAAAACTAAGACTAAAATTAAAAATAGCTGCAAAAATGAACACTGCTTAAAAAGTTCAGAAATTACTTCAAATTTAAAATTGTGAAACTAAAAGGTAAAATTGTGATTTTGAAAGGCAAAATTCTGAGTTGTAAAAGGTCAAAATCATATGTAGAATTCATAATTGTGAGATGCAAAATTAAAACTATAAAATAAAAACACAAATCCTTTTCCTTGTTCCTGACTTTTTATTGAATTAGTTCTACTCTACTTTTTTCCACATTTTTATGATTTTAATGAGGATATTTGAAATTATCAAGGTTAAATGTACATTTTTATACTGGAGGAAATCTGCAGACATCATACCGGTGGACCGTTCATAATAGAAATATGATATAATCTTGTGGACCAGATTTGGCCCCCGGGCCTTGAGTTTGACACCCCTGGTTTAGAGCGTATGATGTAAAGATTTACCTGGTTTAGGACGTCCTCCAACACTGCAGGGTCGTTCGGATCCAGAGTGGAGCCGTGTTTCACCAACCTCACTTTGATCACTCGTTTGACCGCTGGGACTTTGGAAAGAGAATAAACTTCATCACTAACGATGGTTCTGATAATTAGTTTCATTTTGAATGTAAGGACTGCAGTGTTTCCCACAAACAGACCATACCCTGGTATATTTACAGCCACCCAGCTATATTTGCTGACCATTTTTCTCCTTTCTATTTGCTAAAAATTTGTTATGGGTCTGAACATGACCTATGATCTACCGCTCCAACACCAGCGGCTGGAACAGTTGGGCTTCACACACAAGAGGTCTACGCTAGACCGCGTCCTGGCACTTCGGCTCCTCGCTCAGCACTTCCAGGATTCCGACTGACGGCTGCTTTCTGCCGATGTTTATTTCTGGAATGGGGGCAGTGAACTGTGGTGTGTCGGTTGGTGATATCTAGACTTTGCTGATGATGCTGTGATCCTCGTGGAGACAAGAGATGTACTACCAGGGCCTTTAAACGGGATATTTCTGTATTTTTTAAGTTGGTTGTAAACGGCACTTAGCGATAGTAGTGCTATTATCCTCAAGAGATTTGAAGTGAGCATTGCCTCTTCAAAAGCTAGGCTACAGCATAGCTGACAGGCGTAGTGTCCCTGCATAATTAAGCCAGTTATGGCTAAATAAAGGCCAAAAACAATGCTGGCTCAATTATAGGTGATACTGAAAATGTTTTAAGCTATGCTAACAAAGCAATTTTACGAATGTTTTCATTAATATCTTTGTTATTTTACGTTGTAGAAATGCGTTTCAAACACTTCTGTAACTGGGAGAATCTCATCTTTCACTTCCACCCTCAATTGCCATCCCACGTGATTAACATCCGAGTCACAGGGTCAAAAAGAGCGCAATGGGCACATCATCACCTCTCACCGTGCACCATTGGATGAATCCAAGGCCCTAAGACCCTCCCTATCACGGTTTATGCAGGAGTGGTAAGGCGAGAGACCGGAGCGAGAGAAAAAAAAAGACAGACAACATTTATGCTCAACAAGCTATTTGACAAAATTTCATTTTAGACGTTTTCTGCACTTATCTATTATTTTTATTCATATGTTCCACTATTTTTTCGAAGCCACAGCAATTTGCCCGCCTGAGTGAAGGTGTGTTTTCACCAGAATTGAAAAATTTTCGAAGATTGGATTTCAAAATTAAGTATTCAGGCAATAATGACTCTGTACACAGTCCTCTAGGACGATGGCTCCAAATCATTTTGTTTTAGGGACCCCCCACTCATATGTAAGAAAAGCTTAGCAACCCCAGGACCCTTCTGGAAAAATCACAGATCATTTTAATAGTTTCCATGACAAAATGCCAACACAATACACCTACATACACTTGGTCTTGAAAAACAAATAGTATATCGTATTTTCTGGACTATAAGTCGCACTTTTTTTCATAATTTCGCTGGTTCTGCGACTTATAGCCAGGTGTGACTTATATATCAAAATATGTAGAATTTAACATGTTTTCAAATGTTAATTCATACTGACTGACATGAACCAAGGAGTAAACATTACCACCTATAGCCGCTAGAGGGCGCTCAAGGCTTGTGACGACTATATGCTGCTCCTTTACCACTGAAAGAAAGTTTGGAGTGAGTGAGAAACTTGTGAGGGACTGGTGAAAAGCAGAGGTTACTTTTACTGCAATGAAGAAAACAAAGAAAGCCAGTCACGGGCTGAAAGCAAGATGGCCAGAGCTGGAGGAACGAGTCCACAGATGGGTGCTTGAACAATGTGCTGCCGGGAGAGGCTTGTCAACGGTGCAGTTACGTCTCCACGCCCTGGTAGTTGCCAAGGAGATGAATATAACTGACTTTGCAGGCGGGCCTTCCTGATGTTACCGCCTCATGCAACGCAACTGCCTCTCTATCAGAGCACGGACAACGGTGTGTCAGAAACACACTAAATAAGTTAAAGTCCAGTATGACTTATATATGTTTTTTTCCTCTTCATGACGCATTTTTTGACTGATGCGACTTATACTCTGGAGCGACTTACAGTCCGGAAAATATGGTAAGCTATTCATTATTATTACAGCATATCAGGACCACTCTAATAATCATAGTAACAATGAAGAGGATCTATTGTTTTTCAGCAAAAAAACTTGAAAATCTCAAGTTTATAAAGTCGTGAATATATGAGAAAAACTTTTTTGCTTTAACACTCATAAATGTACATGAACCAAAGTTTGAATTTCTGAATCTCCTAATCCACATTCTAATGTGACTGATGGCTTACTGCTGTAACAGATGAACGCTCTCTTGTAGCGGCATGGCCAGTCCTCCCATTCACCGCTGCTTTTAAAGTCAGCCGACACGCATGTCTCATTTTTGGAGTTGTTATTGGGTTCATCTGTTGACCGTTTCCAGTATCGAAATGTGGAGTTGCTCCCATCAGTCCACTTCCAGGACTCCCTGTTGAGGTCGATCCAGGCAACCTCTCCAGGAGGAAGCAGTTTCGTTATCTCCTGGTTGTCTTCCATGTTCCTCACACTGGCCAGGTCTGTGTAGTTTTCTCTGCAGTAGCTCTGGGCCTCGGACCAAGTCATGGTGGTGTGACCCAGGACAAATGTCACATTAGACCCTGAAAATAAACCACAGAAAAAAACGAATAGTCTGACTTCTAAACTGTATCGGTGGAATATATCAGCTGACCCTCTGATTGGTCCACCCAGATAAGAAAGCATTTCTAATAGCGATCACTGAGCTTCCTGTTCGACAAGTCTCTCAAAGTCTGGTGGTGAAATTGAGACTTTTATTGGGTTCCTTCAGCATGATTAGGTGAGCTTGGGGTGTCTGCAAGAGCAACTCCAGACATCTGCATCTTTACTAAACTGAAGGTTAATTTTGTCTTCTTTAGAGTCAACTCCGAGGAAAAACATTTAAATGTGCTCAAACTTTCCCTCCTAAAACAACATCAAACATTCAGCCACAGCACAGTAGTCAGCAGTCTGATCATATCTGGCCTACATGTGCATCCAGACTAATCAAACAACAAGAGCCTCTTAGAAACATCCCAACAGGCAGTCCACCTTTTTCATTTGAATTTCAAAATAGTTCTTCTTTATTTAGAACCAAGTGACTGAAAGTATTCACTCTTGTACACATCATTCTCTGTTCTTCAGATTTGCCATGCAAAAGAACAGTCTCACACCAAACACAGCTACACGCAAAATTCTCATCATAGCACCACTGAGAACAGGAAGTGACAAAAGTGTGTCCTTTGGCCACTCCACTGGTAACCCTGCAAAGCAGATGGATTTGCCAGAAATTCAATCTGCAAAGCTTCAACATACAACGTCTGTGTCAGGTCTGAAAATGGTGTTAATCAGGGTAACTTGAGGAGAACGAGGCGGTAGCTATGGTCGGGGTTTGGTTGTACTTGAAGCTGATAGTGCAGCAATTCCCTTGGCTGTAGCTGTAGTGTAGTGGTAGTTTTATCAGAACCTGAACACTTGTGATGCACCGGTCCATCAGAGGAACATCGGCAGGTTTTGGCTTGTCTAAAACGGTCTTGCTAAGTAGCTCAAACCCTCCAGCTGGCTGTCCAGATCAGCCAAGTTTGCAGCGCGGGCGATTCTTGGCTGTGGCTGCATTTAGCTGGGAGACCTGGCCTGTTTTAATGCAAGGGCTTACCGGGGCTTGAGCCTTGGGGTCCCTCCACAGGAAGAGGCCTAACAAGGCCAAAGGAACGACAAGAATCATGCTTGTTTAGTTTGACTGTTGTGAATGTGTGAGGGGCCTGTTTTGGAAAAATGTTCATATGACCATCACGTGACCAAAGACAAGCAGAGCAGATCATGTCTCTGAATTAACATTCTCACCTGTGATGATCATGCAGACTGGCTTGTACTTTAATCCACACGGTACGTCGACCCAGTGTCCGTCTTTCCACACATTCACACAGTGCTCTACACCACCTTTGTTATCAGGCTCTTCATGGTTCCAGTTTCTGAACTCGCTCTCTCCAGGTTTGTAGAAGCTTCTGTCAGTCAGAGACCACCTCCAGCTGTTCACATCGTACAGACCGATCCAGGCTCGCTGAGAGGAGAGGAGGAAATATTTAATTTCTAACAATAGGTTTTAACTGAACACATAATGAATTAAACTTAAATAAAGAATTAAATAAGAGGCAGTAAGGACATTCAATTAACATTCTTTGCAGGCAATAGTAATTAAAGTGACATGGTACAGTTGTTGGCAGCAGATTATATACAGAACAGTGGTATGACAGCAACATGAGGTAGTGTGGAAAGCCTTCAAGAAGAGCAGAGGCTGTTATAGCTGCAAAGAGGGCCAACTCCATATTAAAGTGCATGTTTTTGAGTAAAATGTCATTACAGTCCCTGTTGATGTAATGGTCAGGCAGCTAAATACTTTTGTCCATATAGTGTTTGATATCTATAATTCTAGGTCATATTGCCTCTGACAGAATACAGACAACAGTCAGACATGGTGGTGGTAGTGTGATGGTCTGGACCAGGACCTGGACCACTAGAGCCGTGAAGTCTGCTCCCTACCAGAAAATCCTGAAGAAGAATGTCTGTCCATCAGTTCATGACCTCAAGCTCAAGCACACTTGGGTTACGGAGCAGGACGATGATCCAAACACACCAGCAAGTCCACCTAAAGACTAAAGACTAAATGAAGGTTCATGGATCGGCCTGGCCAGAGTCCGGACTTAACAATTTACTCTCTTATAACTCGATTTGTCTTTCATACAACAGGAGACGTGTTAGTTCTTGAATGAGTCTCAACAGGACTCAGCCAAATGTTCAGACTGCTTCATAATAAAATGACTTGGAAATAAAAACAGTGAATATTTTACTCACGTAGCTGAACTCTGAGTAGACCATTTTGCTTAAATCTGCCATGTCTTTCAGGATCTTCATGTCGTTCATGTGGTCTATGGTGGCCAGGTCTGTGTATTTCTCTCTGCAGTAGCTCCGAGCCTCGGCCATGTTCTTCTCCTCATAAACAAAATGATACCGACGCTCAGCATGACAGAGAACGGCACACAGTCCTGCAGAGGAGAGAAGCACAGTGGTGGGATAGAAACCCCCTACAGTATTTATGAATGAGCTTCAGTTCACAGTCATAAAACCTTAAGAATGTGATAAAGACTTTTTCCATCATGCTGGTAGAAATCTGATTCAGTAAGCTGTACTGGACTTGGACTAACAGTGAAATTAGGAAATTAGGTTTTTTAACATAAATATTCACTTACCTGATGCAGCGATGATGCTCACAAGGAAATTATCCATCATCGTCTGTTCAATCCTCTTGTCTGTGACTGAAGCTGATTAAATGTCAACTTTGGTTGTTCATTAACTTTATTTTTCCACTTTTGCATGCATGGAGTCTCTATGATGTGTTTATTTGCATAGGAGGCTTGTTAGTTTATGCTATCTGGTGTAACAGAGAGGCTTCTGTGAAATAAAACTAAGCCCCTGTCTGTTATACACCAGTTTCAACTGATCAGACAGTGAAAGTACAGCTGTGGGTGAAGGGGGGGACTGGGTGGATTCTGTGGTACAGATGTGGTCAACAACAGCTGACCATGAGGCTCAAAGAACTCTGACCTAGAAATCATTTGTGCAAAGTTTGATGGAAATATATCCTTTTAGAGATATCATGTTCACAAGACTGGCCCGTATGCGAGGCCACCATTTCAGCTTTCATTTCCAGATATTTAGATCAGGATCTGATACACAACTTAGAAGATAGCACCCTTTGTTTGAACCCATCCATTTTCACGTGAGCAAAAATTTTGGAACATGTGACTGACAGGTGTGTTTGATGTCCAGGTGTGTCCTATTACACATCAGCAACAACCTCCAGAGGGCAGGAATGAAGGTATCCCCATCTACTGTTTTCAGAAGATTTCACGAACTCAAGTACAGAGGCTACATCAGAAGATTGAAACCATTAGAGAGAAGAACTGGAAGGCCAGGCTGGAATTTGCCAAAAAAGTACAAAGATGAGTCTCAAAAATTCTGAGATGAACCTTTACTAAAGTGATGGAAAGGCTAAAGTTTGGAGAAAGAAAGGATCTGCTCATGGTCCCAAACATACAGGTTCATCTGTGAAACAGTGGAGGTAATGTCATGGCTTGGGCTTGCATGGCTTCTTCTGGGACAAGCTCATTAATCTTCACTGATGATGTAACACATGATGGCTGCAGAAATGAACTCAGACGTCTACAGAAACATTTAGTCTGCCAATTTAAAGAAAGATGCAACCAAGATAATGAAAGATAATGACCCAGAACACACTGCCAAAACAACAAAGGAGCTCATCGGGGTAAGAAGTCGAAGGTTTTAGACTGGCCAAGTGAATCTCCAGACCTAAACCCTACAGAGCATGAATTTTACCTGCTAAAGAGGAGACTGAAGGGAGGAAGCCCCCAAAACAAACAACAACTGAAAGAGGCTGTGGTGAAAGCCTGGAAAAGCATCACAAAAGAAGAATGAAGAAGGTTAGTGATGTCAGTGGGTCGCAGGCTTGATGCAGTTCGTGCAAGAAAAGGATTAGGCACTAAATATTAAGTTTTATTCACTTTAATCTATTTTAAGCCAATCTGTTCCAATACTTCAGCTCATATAAATGTTGTATTCTGTTACAAATAATGCTATCTCCTACGTCGTGTATCAGATCCAGATGTAAATACCTTCCATTTCTATTTACTCAACATGTGGTATGTATTCATGTGCTTAGTGGCGATAATCAGTCAGTGGTGTGCCGTATGGATTGGCTAAGCAAATAAGTCTCAAATGATTAAATAGCTAGGAATTTAATAAAGCAGTAAACAGAAAAAAAACAAACAGAAAAGAATAAAAATATACTTGAAACCTTCCTAGAAAACTACCGGAGAGTTTGAGGATATATTTGGATAGATCTGGACCATATATTAGAGTCTGTGCTGCCAAAACGGGGCCTGGTGTCCTCACCTCCCAGATATTCACAGACTGTTGTTAAAAGAAAAGGGGATACTACACAATAGTACACATGGCCGTGTCCCAACTTTTTTGAGATGTGTTGCAGCCATCAAATTCAAAATGAGCTCATATAATGGTAAAATGTCTCATTTTCAACGTCTGATATGTTTTTTGGAATTGGAGTTGAAGATAACTGAGTATTTCTTGTGAAGTTTCAGACCATATTTATGTAAAACTGGTTTTTGAAATAAATCAGCAAAGGTCTGAATATCTGGTGTGATCCAGCCTCATGGTGTATTTATGCTGCTGTCTTCTATCAGAGTGAGAGCACCACATAATTGTAATGCTAATGTTAGCTGAGGCTGTTAGCATGCTGATATTTACGTCTGATTCCAGAGCAGAGCTGTAAGAGTGAAATCAACATTTACTTACTGAATGTAGACTGAATATAAACTTTAACCTTTAAACTAGTGAAAGAAAACCACAAAGCTCAAAGAAGGACAGAACTCTTTCCTAAAGCAGGAAGTAACTGTGGTCAACATTAGAGCTCCTCTCGTCTTTTTGTGATCCTCCTCCTCTTCCTCGGCCTCTCTTTCGTCTCCTCTTTGTGAAACACCTTTCCGTCTGGCTGCTTCTTCCAGCTCAGTCTGACGTCTCCTTTCACCCCGCTATCCTTCAGATTCTGCTTGAGCTGAGAAAAAACAGGAACTTTACTGTCAGTCCTGATCCATCAGTCTCCCAGATTTGTCTGACCTAAAATAAAACTAGAATGAAATTCACTTTTTCACATATGAATAAATGTACAACAGCAGAGTCTCCCATCAGTTATCTAGTCCATGGTGCTCCGCTATAGTCTTATTTTTATTGCTGTAGTCTAATTTGCCTCACCAACATTACACTGTCCTCTATGAGTAATGAGAGAGTCAGTAGTGGCAGTAGATCTACGTGCCCTACGTCTTCATGTATCATACACAGTGCTATTAACTGGAGTTCCTGATAGAAAAACTGTGTCAGTTTGAGAAATTAAGACTAGAACAATCAGCTGATCTTGACTTTCTCTACAAAGTGACTTGTATCAATGAATATGTGCCAACAAGCCTAAATGATGACAATAAAGCCTAAATAATGAGAATAAAGATTAAATGATGATAATAAAGTTAACATGATGAGAATAAAGCCTAAATGATGAGAATAAAGTCTAAATGATGAGAATAAAGTCTAAATAATGAGAATAAAGTCTAAATGATGAGAATAAAGTCTAAATGATGAGAATAAAGTCTAAATGATGAGAATAAAGTCTAAATAATGAGAATAAAGTGTAAATAATGAGAATAAAGTCTAAATAATGAGAATAAAGTCTAAATGATGAGAATATAGTTAACATGATGAGAATAAAGTGTAAATAATGAGAATAAAGTCTAAATAATGAGAATAAAGTCTAAATGATGAGAATAAAGTTAACATGATGAGAATAAAGTCTAAATGATGAGAATAAAGTTAACATGATGAGAATAAAGTCTAAATAATGAGAATAAAGTCTAAATAATGAGAATAAAGTTAACATGATGAGAATAAAGTCTAAATAATGAGAATAAAGCCTAAATGATGAGAATAAAGTCTCAATGATGAGAATAAAGTTAACATGATGAGAATAAAGTCTAAATAATGAGAATAAAGTCTAAATGATGAGAATAAAGCCAAAATTATGACATTACAGTCAAAATGATGAGATTGAATTCATAAATGATATTATTGTCTTTATGATGAGATTAAAATTTAAAATGATGAGATTAAAGTTGAAATGATGAGAATTAAGTTTAAATGATGAGATTAAAGCTGAAATAATGAGTATAAAGCCTAAATGATGAGATTAAAGTTGAAAATTAAGATTGAAGTTGAAATAATGACATTAAAGTTAAACAGATGAGATTAAAGTTGAAATGAGGAGATTAAATTTGAAACTATAAAAACTAAAGTCAAAATGATGGAATTACAAGTCTAAATGATGAGAATAAAGTTTAAATGATGAGATTAAAGTTGAAACGAGGAGATTAAAGTGGAAATGATGAGATTAAAGCCAAAATTATAACATTAAAGTCTAAATGATAAGATTGAGGTCATAAATGAGATTAAAGTCTTAATGATGAGATTAAAGTTGAAATAATGACACTGAAGTCTAAATGAGGAGATTAAAGTCTAAATGATGAGATTAATGTCTTGATGATGAGATTAAAATTTAAAATGAAAAGACTGAAATCTAAATGTTGAGATCAAAGTCTTAATGTTGAGATTAAAATTGAAATGATGAGATTGAAGTCTAAACGTAGCTGGTCTTTTTAGAGCGTATGATGTAAAGATTTACCTGGTTTAAGACGTCCTCCAGCACTGCAGGGTCGTTCAGATCCAGAGTGGAGCCGTGTTTCACCAACCTCACTTTGATCACTTGTTTGACCGCTGGGACTTTGGGAAGAGAATAAACTTTATCACTAATGATGGTTCTGATATTAATTCAATTTTAAATGTAGGACTGCAGTGTTTCCCACAAAGCTGGGTAGGCCCAGCTATATATAGATAGTTTTTTCTTCTTTATATTCTATTCTACCCTTGTTACTTTTTAAGCAATTCAAAATGTAAAAATAAGCTGTCCCTCTGGACCAAAATGGCTTGTTTCATGCAATAATATTTTTCAATCTTTTTTGTCTTACTCTAAAAATTCAATGTTTTTACCCAAAGACCACAATAGGGTAAATGCTGCCATCTGGTGGAAAATAGTAAAAATGACAACTTTCACAAAAATACTTGTGAAAAATCCCAAGAATTTATAGCATGCATGTTTTATGTTTTAATGGCTCAAGGATAAAAAAATTAAATTATAGTGGCATTAGATGGGACCTTAATGGACACTTGGGACACAAACGTCAGGATTTTTGTAGACAGTGTGTTATAGACATGGGGTATGAGTTGTGACGAAGTATTTCAAAATGCCATCAAAACACAAAAGATTGCCAAAAGTTGCACCTGAGGCTTAAAAACTCATAAAATGGTCTTCAGAGGAATATGAGATTTTCCCTAAATGTTACAAAGGGCTAACCTTGCAAAGTAGATGGATTTGTTCGTTTCCATGTTTCTCACTGGTGAACAAATCCATCTGTCATGTCAGGTTAACAAAGGGCCACATGAAGGTTAAAACTAAGTTTTCAAATAAGTGCAATCCAAACTTAACCAGATTTAAAATTAGACACAGAGGAACATCTCTAGAGTCAGCCATTCATAAAATGTGCCTTTCAAAATTGACATTTATGGTTGTAACTGTCCCCAGTAATGCAGCATCTTCATGCATCAGTATTAATCCACATTGTAATGTTGTGAATGATGGCTTACCGCTGTAGCAGATGAACGCTCTCTTGTAGTAGCATGGCCAGTCCTCCCATTCACCAGAGCTGTTAAAGTCCGCTGACAAGCACGTCTCGTTTCTCATCTTGTTATTGGGTTCATCTGTTGACCGTTTCCAGTACCGAAATGTGGAGTTACTCCCATCAGTCCACTTCCAGGACTCCCTGTTGAGGCCAATCCAGGCAACCTCTCCAGGAGAAAGCAGGTTCGTTATCTCCTGGTTGTCCTCCTTGTTCTTCACGACGGCCAGGTCTGTGTGGTGTTCTCTGCAGTAGCTCTGGGCCTCGGACCAAGTCATGGCGGTGTTGATGAGGACAAACGTCACATTGGACCCTGAAAATACAACCCCAATTCTAAAATAGTTGGTGCACTGTGTAAAATCACTAACCTTTATTTAAATCTTGGGATCATTAAGGTTTCCCTCATTTACACTGATGTTGAGTTACAGAATAAAAAAGTACTATTAAAGCAGAATGCAATGATTGTCAAATCTCATAAACCCACATTATTTACATTTGAACATCTAATCATTGATTCAGGTAATCAGTGGTATACCCAGTCCTAGAATCACACGCCAGAACTGATCTTACTCCTGAGATGATGCTGTTGATAAAGCTGGGCTAATGGGGCCTAAGGATATAACAGTTTATCTGTAAAGCAGTCATCCCTCTGCTTTCTGAGCTAACATTGATCTGTTCTGAGCAACGTTCCTGTAAGAAAAACTAAAGACGAGCAGAGCAGGCCGTGCCTTTAAATTCTCACCTGCAACATTGCTGCAGATTGACTGGATATTCACTCCACACGGTCCATCGTACCACCGTCCGTTATAGAACTGCCCACAGTGCTCACTGTAGTCGTTGTTAGGTTCTCCAGGTGCCCAGTTTATAAACTCGCTCTCTGAAAGTTTGTAGAAGCTTCCGTTTGTCAGAGACCACCTCCAGCTGTTCACGTCATCATACAGACCGATCCAGGCTCTCTGAGAGGAGACGTGCTCAGTTTATTTTGGATATGTAAAAAAACTGATAAATGATCATAGACCTTCAGAAAGACCTCCAGAAGAAATAAAGCGATGAGAGAAAGAGGGAGAAAAAAAGAACACTTAATGAATCAGAATCCATATTTGAAAAAGGGTTGCAGGACATAGAAACTTACTTATAGCAACTTCATTGTGCCACTTTTCACCCTATTTTGCCATAGTTTCCCCCTTTTTAATCGATATTTTGAACCAATTTTTGCCACTTTTTACCCATTTTGCGACCTTCTTTTGCAAATCCTACCTATTTCTGCAACATATTTTTGCCATTGTAACCCTTTTTTCAACTTTAATCCATATTTACCACTTTTCACCTATTTTTGCCACTTCTTGCCCTTTTTTGCTGCTAAAGCCCATTGTTGCAACTTTTAACCAATTTTGCCACTTTTTCCAACCATTTTTTGCCACTTTTTTCCCTTTCTTTGTGCTTTAAACCCATTTTTGCAACTTTTAACAACTTTTGCTTTTTTTTTTAACCAATTTTTGCTCTTTTTCCTAACCCGTTTTTGTAATTTTTAACAATTCAGGCTTTTTTTTTCCATTTCTGCCAATTTTTCACCCATTTTTGCCACTTTTTAACCAATTTTTATGACCTTTTTCTGAACCTAATTTTGCTACTTCTTGCTCTTTTTGCTGCTAAAACCTCATTTTTGCAACTTTTAACAATTTTTGTCACTTTTTAACCCATTTTTTGTCACTTCTTGACCTTTCTTGATGCTTAAAATGCATTTTCCTTTTTTTTTTTTTTATTTTTTACAATTTTTGCCACTTTTCAACCAATTTTTGCCACCACTTGACCTTTTTTGCTGCTAAAAACCCACTTTTGAAACTTTTAACATTCGTTGCCCCTTTAAACCCATTTTGCCACTTTTTAACCCCTTTTTGCCACCTCTTGACCTTTTTATGCTGCTAAAAAAACATTTGTTTGTGGTTTATTATATCTGTGTGTGTTATGGGGTGTTGTCCAGAAGGATGTGAAATACATCCATGACATGAATATTGGTGTTGATACCACCACGTCAGCAAGGACTGAGTGACACCACTGGGACTAAGACATTTATGTCTCATAACTCGATTCATCTTTGAAACAATCAGAGAAGTGTTTCATGATAAAATGGCTCGGAAATAAAAACAGTGAATATTTTACTCACGTAGCTGTACTCTGAGTAGACCATTTTGCCTAAATCTGCCATGTAATTTAGGATCTTCATGTCGTTCTCGTTGTCTATGGTGGCCAGGTCTGTGTATTTCTCTCTGCAGTAGCTCAGAGCCTCGGCCATGTTCTTCTCCTCATAAACAAAA
The DNA here is from genome assembly GCF_018320785.1 of Cheilinus undulatus. Lineage (NCBI taxonomy): Eukaryota > Metazoa > Chordata > Actinopteri > Labriformes > Labridae > Cheilinus > Cheilinus undulatus. The sequence goes on from NC_054875.1 coordinate 47,485,843, forward strand.
TGATACCGACGCTCAGCATGACAGAGAACGGCACACAGTCCTGCAGAGGAGAGGAGCACAGTAATAGAAACCTGGATCCTCACTGATTATTTATGAGTGAGTTTTACTTCACAAACATGCTTGAAAACATTAAAAGAACATCTCAAAAGATTTTTAAAGTCTTTAAGGAAGTTTTGCTTCCTACTAGATGTTTTCCATTATGTTGAAAATAAAAAAAGTCTCCTGGACTTGGACGAAGTGAAAACTACTTTTAGATATAGTGTACCATGTTTTCATATCTCACAACAGAAAAGTAAAAAATTTAAAAATAAGAAGTCTTTTAAAAATAAAGACTTATTTACCTGAAACAGCAATGATGCCAAAAACGAACGTGTTCATCGTCAACAGTTCTCCCCTTCTGCCTGTGACTGTAGATATGAAGCTGACCACATGTCACCTTGGGTTGTAGATTAATGTCTAGCATATTTGAATACCTGTTATCTCCTTATGATGTGTTCTTTTGCATATGGGCCTCATTGGTTTGTTTGCTGTCTTGTGGAACAGAGAGGCTTTTGTGAAATAAAATGAAGCCACTGGCTGTTACACACCTTAGGCAAGTTTCCACTCATCAGACAAAGAAAGTGCAGCTGTGGATCACGAGGGAAGACTGGGGGGTTTCTGTGGTACAGATGTGGTAAACAGAGGCTGACCATTAGGCTAAATGACCTTAAATACTAATATGGATATTGGTTTTGCAGGGCCGAACAAATACAATTATTAAACAAGAGTAATAACTAGATAAAAATGACATTTCAGCTGAAATTGCATAGGGATGTTGGGAGCTGAGCAGTGGAAGAACTGCTGGAAATAGCTGAAAAAGAAAAAAAAAACTGAACTTTGCATAAAATAGCATAATATGCCGTAAAAGTAGCTGAAAATTGCATCAAGTAGCTAGAAAAATATTAAACATAGCTGAGAGTAGCCTAAAATTAGCTGTAAATAGCTCAAGAATAGCTGAAAGTAGCCTTACAATAGCTGAAAATAGCTAAAAGTGGCATTCAATGACTGAAAAAGCATAGAAATAGCTTAAAACAGCGTGAAAATAGTGGAAAAGCAGTGGAGAAATAGCTGAAATTAGCAAAAAACTTTATAAAAAGTCTTAAAAGTAGCTGAAAATTGCATTCAATTGCTAGAAAATGATAAAAAAAATAGCTGAAAGTAGCCAAAAATTAGCTGAAAATAGCATAGAAATAGATAAAATTGGCATTCAGTCGCTGAAAAAGCATAGAAATAGCTTAAAATAGCATGAAAATCACTTAAGATATGGGAAAAAAGCTTAAATTAGCACAAAAATAGCATAAAAGCTATAAAAGTAGCTGAAAGTTGCATTCAATTGCTTAAAGATGTTAAAAAATAGCTGAAAGTAGCCTAACATTAGCTGCAAATAGCTCAATAACGGCTGAAAGTAGCCTTAATATAGCTGAAAATAGCATGAAAATAGCTTAAAATAGCATAAAAACAGCTAAACTTGGCATTCAATGGCTGAAAAAGCATATAAATAGCTTAAAATAGCATGAAAATAGTGGAAAAATAGCTAAAACTAGCATAAAAGATGAAGAGTGCAATACCTGATTTATGAAGATATGAAATCAGTGCTAAAAATATAAAATTTAGTTAACAAAAAAAAAAAGACAGAGTAGCCTCTTGTGTCTAAAGGCTGAAGGTGTGTGAGATTGTGCTAAAGATGGTGGAGATATTGTTCACAGCAGTGTTACTCAATGCTGCTCAACCAAAGAGCCAGAAAATACATTTGCAAGAGCCACAGTCTAAGCAATGAAGCAAAAACAGCTTGAAGTAGCAATGAAAATAAGTTAAAATTAGTCCATTATAGGAGATCAACTCTTTCCTGGTCTTATTGTAGATCATTTTAGCCAGATTCATTCTTTAAAGCATCGTATTTAGATAAAAATGAACACCCATTTAAGGTACAACGTTATTAATAATTTTTTATGTAAATAATAAATTGTTTGAATGTGTTAAATTAAGTTAACACATGGAAAAGATGTCATCAGCTGTTTTAACTCTCATTATTGTAATAAATAAAATGATAAAACAGAGAAATTTACAGCTTTACTCTCTTCAGCTGAAGTCTTCAAGTCCTGTAGAAGTTTTCTATTCCTGGCTCCTGTCTGCCTGTTTCTCACTGTCCTGCTGGTCAGGTATCAGGATTTAGGAGATTTTATGATGATTTTGATCGGTTAATTATCACTATACAGTAAATCTATAATGTTTCCTGCAACGTGGCATGTATTAAATGTTTTATAATGAACTCATATACTGATGTTTGATCATTAGGGTGTATCGTCATGATGAAATATAGATGTGGAATATTAATAAAACAATATTTTAACAGTCTGCAGCTCGCTGAGGAGAGAATTAGAGAGGAAAGAGAGAGAGCGGGTATTCATGTAGACATCACTGATGCACATATACGCCATGGTTGGAGAGCTTTAAAGCAGGAGAAAAGTTCAGCTCTGTGTTTAATCCTTTTCTCCACTGTAGAAAGAAGCCTCAGGTCTACACCACCAGCATGTTAGCTTGTGTTTGTCTGTCTGTGATTGGCGTTAGTGTTTGCACTGTTGTGTCAATGACATGAAGCCAAAGGTGTCTGTACAAATAAGCAAGACGGACGCATCGATAGACTCGGCCACATGGCAGTTATTTCAGAAAGAAATCCTCCTTTTATGTGTAAATCAGTCATTGACACAAGCATCCAATTCACACACACACACTAGCACAAAGAGCCGCACACAGTTAGAGAGGAGGGCAAAAAAATGAATTCCATGATGCAGTGACCACCTATAATGTCGTATGAGTAAAAATAAAAAGTTTGATACTTAAGATTTTTCAAATGGCAGAGATTGTGCCAAATGGGCCCAAATGGCACAAGAGTGGATTTCGCCTGGATATTTGTTTTTTTACTAAAATCTCTCGTATTTTGTCCTGTTAACCCTCTGTGCAGGGTTGTAAAACTCAAGGCCCGGGGGCCAAATCCGGACCGTGGAATGATTATATATAGATTTCCAATTTTTAATTTTAAGCTACATTTTGACCTTTTCAGCTCGTTATTTGGCTTTTTAATCCCATATTTTGACTGTAAAACTAATGATTTCTTTTTTTTTCTCATATTTTGACATTTTAAACGAATAATTTTTACTTTTTATATCATATTTAGACCTTTTAGACTTCCAATTTTAAATCTAAGTAATATTTGAAAATTTTTTAGTCCTCATTTTGAATTCTAGCTCATATTTTGACATTTTCAACTCCTCCATATTTTGAGCTATCAGACTCACAATTTAAAATTTTACTCATATTTTGACTTTTAAACTCGTGATTTCAAATTGATCTCATATTTTGACCTTTCAAACTTATGATTTCAACTTTTTCCTCACATATTTGCACTTTAAAAACATTATTTTTCTATTTTTAATATCATGTTCTGATCTTTTGAACTAATAAGTTGGAATTTTTATCTCAGGTTTGAGCCTTTAAACTTATCTTTTTTACTTTTTTGAATTACCAAATGATTTATCCTCAGTGCTGTTTTTTCATATTTTATTGAATGTTATCACTGGTGAAAATGAGGTTGACTGGTATGGTTAAATCTTGACCCTGACAGGCTCTCAGGTTAGACCTAAATCCAGAATCAGGCCCCTGCTGTGACTGAGTTTGACACTCCTGCTCTAGTAACATGAAAGTTGAAAGAGATAATGTCAAGATTTGGTGCTTTGGCCTACTGGAGAATTTTGGACTTCAACTGCATTATTTCTATGGGATAAAAAGTGCTTAACAAATGTATTAAACCACCTGTCATATTTGTCTCAGAGACCATCCAGCATCATGAAGTGCTTTAATACGGACTCTTTCATTTTCAGTGAGCTCCACGTTTTACCATTTTGAACAGGAATGAGGAATTTCAAACTGAATTCACCTTTTTATACCCAAATTTGAGCCGGCTCACTGGGCTTCTCTGAGAAGTCAGAAATGAATCAAGCATAACATTCAAGCACTAAAACTCATTTTTCTGTCCAGGAATGCAAGTAAATAACTATAATTTTACATATTAATCTAGAAATAATAATGTGCTTTACTATTTTTTCAGTTTTTTTGTAAATCAGTAAATTTGAAAATTCATGGATAACAATAATAATTATATTTCAGCATTAAAAATATCATTTGGGTGAAAGAGCTACATATTGGTGTATTAACCATTGCAGATACATAAAAAAATGATTTTAGTAATTACCAATGCTGTTGATTTAGAGCAGCTGTGGCAGAAACCTTACTTTGGGTCGTGGTCTAATAAATTTGTTAAGCACTGGATATGCTAAAATTGCAAAAAATAAAATAAGTAAATAAATAAATTTTAAAAAAGGCGAAAATTAAATTTTCATTTGCCAACTTGATTCTCTCTGATCCAGTCACATAAATACACATATTTACACTTCTGAACAAATTTCACACATACCCTCTTCATTACTGTACCTTAATCATTCAAATAGAACTTGTAGTTACAGAATTATACTCATTTAAAGATGGGCTGTAAATTTCAATCAGTATCCTGATAAAAGAGGCTATGAAATCCTCCAGACATTATTCAGAATACACCATCAAGGGACAGCAGTCTGATTCATGTGGGTACCAGCACATAGAGGGATTGAGGGGGAGGAAACTGCAGATTTTCTTGCAAAACAAGAACTGAAACACAATAAAATTATGGAAATAACATTTAGTAAATCAGAAGCAAAGGCATTACTAAAGAAAAGAGTCATGAGTGAATGGCACGAGTGCTGGGATGAAGGAAATAAAGGACGACATGTTTATAAAATTAAGCAAAAAGTGGGAAGAATGGAAATAATATGAAAATCTACCAGGGAACAAAGAGTTATATCAAGATTAAGACTAGGTCAAACAAAACCACCCAACAGGGAAATGTGACTGTGGAGTCAAGGAAGAAACAGTGGAACATGTTTTATGTAACTGTCAAAAGGATAATACTCAAAAAGAAATGCTTTTCAGGAAACTACAGAAAAGTGGACTGAGAGTGCTGAACCTCAAGAATTTATTTAGTCTGGGGAAGGGAGAATATAAAGCAGTTTTTGAATTCTTAAAAAAATAGATTTAATGAACAGAATTTAGTTTAAAGGAAATATCATGTATTTATTTTCCTAATGGGAATAGGGAACTCTGGCCCACACTCCTGCATAGTAGGAGGCGGTAATGCACCTTTAACGTTGGATGCCACCCGCCGTTAAACAAGAAGAAGAAGAAGAATTGCGGATGAAATGAGTGCTCTTGTCATTAATATACAATCTTTGGTAGATGTCGAGGAAGTAGAGTTGAAGGGAGAAACGTTGAGGAAAGAGAAGACCGGATGGTCAGAATCCAGGTAAAGTTTCTAAAGTCAGATTTAGCAGACAGCGTACAGCACGTTCATTCAGCCTGAGCTCGTTAGTGTCGTGTGTCTGTTTGTTACTGTGTCGGTTTAAGTCAGGGACTCACCACACCGTTAAAAAGAACACAGGCTACACTTCCGTCTGATGGTCAGGATGACTGAGCTTTAGCTGAGAAAATAAATCTGCATCCTCCACGTTACAGAAAACACTCTTTCTCTAAGTAAGCACTCACTTCATCCCCAACTCCAACTCAGTCAGTAAGTTAACGGAGGAGCGAGTCGCTCTGAGACTGAAAAGGCTTTTATGAAAACATCCATGTAGCCTCCCCCTAACTCCACCGATGCTGGAGAAGGAACGAACCTGAGACAGCTGGAGTCTGATCACCAGGAGAGGCCAAAATACCTGGGACAGGTGGAGTCTGATCACCAGGAGAGGCCAAAATACCTGGGACAGGTGGAGTCTGATCACCAGGAGAGGCCAAAATACCTGGGACAGGTGCAGTCTGATCACCAGGAGAGGCCAAAATAACTGGGACAGGTGCGGTCTGATCACCAGACCATCAACATGTGAGCCAACACAGACAGGAGGGAGACACAAACTTCAGCTCCGCTGAACAGTGAATAGTGGCTGGAACTTTTTAAACCCACCATCATAGATCAGCAATATTGTTCATGAATAATATTAGAATGGCTAAAAAAAATAAAGGTTTAAGATTCATCTGTAAGAATATTTTCAAGCTCCTGTCTGAATTCATGAGAATCTAATATTTTAAAGTTCATCACAAACTAAAAGCAGGAAAAAGATTTTAAAAAATAAAAAATAAAAAAAACAACAAATCAGTCCCTGGTACGTGAAAAAAAAACTCAAAGCGTCTGTCATCAGGGCTTCTGATCTGTTTGACAACCAAGAATTAAAACCTGAAAAGAAAAACCAAATCTGCCTCCATCAAGGTGAATAAAAATACTAGTTTGATTTTTTTGATTTTTCAGTCTCTGTGTATTCAGGATGAAGGTGCTGTCAGATTTTGGAGCAGATTGTTGTTTGAAGAACTCAGTATCTGAGACATTTTGCTCTACATAACTTTTTAACATTATACTGTATGTTCTAATCTGTTTATCCTTTAAATCCCTAGATTAATAGAGAGATCTGTTTCAATGGAGGAACAGCTGTCCAGCTGTGCTCTATGTCAGGACGCCCTGAGAGATCCAGTTTCTACTGGCTGTGGACACTGGTTCTGGAGACAGTGTATCAGCTCATACTGGGACCAGTCTCCTTCATCAGGAGAGTCCTCCTGTCCCCAATGTGGAGAAAGACCACAACTGCAGGTATCCAGTCAGTCCAGCAGTGTAACAGGTAAGACTGGTGTCAATGGTTTACATGCAGGTAGAAAAAGTGGATTTATGGTCTGACTTTGACTAAAACTCCTGAAAAATGAAGGATAAAATCCAGTGTATAAGCCACACTTTGATACCTATTTGATCTGTAAAAACCTGGCTGTGGCTGATAGACCAGGACGACTTTATAGGACCAGGACCAAGAGCTAAGACAGACAACATCATCACCACAAGCAGCTATCACTGCCACACACAAACTGACCTGTTAGAAGGTCGACAGGGAGAAGGTTCTAGAGACATGACCACCTACTGTAGCAGACAACAACATGCTTCACTGGAATCTGTTCTGCCCCAGTGCTTTATACTGGGAAAAGGACAGGAGTCCAGTTAACTAGCCTAATTAAGCTCTAAGCTCTAGATCTACTGAACCATGCATGGAAGCATTCTGATTGTGTCTGAGAACAAGACTTTTGAATATACTTTATTAGATGGTATGTAATGCATGATATCTTCTCATGAAAATAGGACATTTGAACATTTTAGCTGAAGCCTGTTTTTGTTTTCAGTTTATTCTCCTGTAGCAGCTCAGATTTATTTCAGGGCTGTTTTTGAGTTGTGCACTTTGTGTAATATTTAACCAGAAAATGGTCTATTTGATCATGTTCTAAAACCAGATTCCTGTTGTCAGTCCAGTCTGATATTGTTGTGGTCTTTCAGCAGATAGAGGTCTACAGGAGGTTCTAGATGAACATAGGATCAGTCTGAGGGAGAGATGTGAACATGTGACTGAAGGAAGTGATGAAGCAGGAAGTAGAACCCTCCTGAACAGGATCTACACTGAGCTCTACATCACAGAGGGACAGAGTGAAGAGGTGAACCGTCAACATGAGGTGAGACAGCTTGAGACAGCTTCCAAGATGGAGAGCCTCCATGAGACTCCAATCAAGTGTCAGCACATCTTTAAAGCCTTACCTGGCCAACAGAAAGCCATCAGAGTGGTTCTGACCAACGGTGTGGCTGGTGTTGGAAAAACCTTCTCTGTGCAGAAGTTCACTCTGGACTGGGCAGAGGGCTCAGAAAACCAAGACGTCAGTCTGCTGGTTCTGCTTTCATTCAGGGAGCTGAACTTGATCAGAGATGAGCGCTACAGTCTTCTGGAGCTGCTCTGTGTTTTCCATCCAACATTACAGAAGGTCAGTGCAGAGATGCTCGCTGTCTGTAAACTTTTGTTCATCTTTGACAGCCTGGATGAAAGCAGACTGTCGATGGATTTCAACACCAGTGAGGCTGTGTCTGATGTGTCAGAGAAGTCCTCGTTAAACGTGCTGCTGACAAACCTCATCAAGGGGAATCTGCTTCCCTCAGCTCTCATCTGGATAACGTCTCGACCTGCAGCAGCCAATCAGATCCCTCCTTCATGTGTGGACAGGATAACAGAGGTCCGAGGCTTCACTGACGCCCAGAAGGAGGAGTACTTCAGGAGGAGGTTCAGTGATGAAGATCTGTTCATCAGAATCATCTCCCACATCGAGAAATCCAGGAGCCTCCAAATCATGTGTCTGATCCCAGCCTTCTGCTGGATCACTGCTGCAGTTCTGGAGAACATGATGAGCACGGAGCAGAGAGGAGAGCTGCCCAAGACCCTGACAGACATGTACTCACACTTCCTGTTGGTTCAGACCAAGAGGAAGAAGAACAAGTATGATGAGGGGCCTCAGATGAGTCCTTAGGAACTCACCAGATCTGACAGGGAAGTTCTTCTGAAGCTGGGGAGGCTGGCGTTTGAACATCTGGGGAACGGAAACATCATATTCTACCAAGAAGACCTGGAGCGCTGTGGTCTGGATGTCACAGAGGCCTCGATGTACTCAGGAGTTTGTACTGAGATCTTTAAAAGAGAGAGTGTGATCTTCCAGAAAACAGTCTACTGCTTTGTTCATCTGAGCGTTCAGGAGTTTCTGGCTGCAGTCTACATGTTACACTGTTTCACCAACAGGAACAAAGATGTAGTGGAGGCATTCTTAAAAGACGTCAAACACAAGGAGTCATCCAGAAAATCTTTCTTGAAGAAGACCAATTGTTTTTTTTCAAACTTCTCACTCCACCCTGGATGTCTTCCTGAAGCGTGCCATGGAGAAATCCCTGAAAAGTCCAAATGGACACCTGGACCTGTTTGTTGGCTTCCTTCACGGCCTCTCTCTGGAGTTCAACCAGAGACTCTTAAGAGATCTGCTGGGCCAGACAGACAGCAGTCCAAAAATGATCCAGAGGTTCATCAAGAACCTGAAGGAGATGAACATTAAAGGTATCTCTCCTGACAGAAGTATCAACATCTTCCACTGTCTGATGGAGATGAACGACCTCTCAGTACATCAGGACATCCAAGACTTCCTGAAGTCAGAGAACAGATCAGAAAAGGAACTCTCTGAGATCCATTGCTCTGCTCTGGCCTACATGCTGCAGATGTCAGAGGAGGTTCTGGATGGGTTAGATCTGGAACAGTACAACACATCAGACCAGGGACGACAGAGACTGATTCCAGCTGTGAGGAACTGCAGGAAGGCTTGGTAAGTCCAGATGTGATTAAATAAGAGCAGGGCCGGCTCTAGCCATTTTAGGGCCCTAGATTTGAATTTGGTATCCCCCATCCCCAGCACTTTGTCATCAGCTCAGCGTAAAGTTAACAGTTGACTCACTAATATTATTGTAGAAGTTTAGTTTGTGTGTTCGACTAGTAATGTCTGCTCTCTCTCTCTCTGTTTTCTCCTGTTATCATTCAATGGCAGCTGTGTGTCTTTATGAAAGCATGGTATGAGCTCAGACATTCCAGTGCTCTTCTTAATATTAGTGATGAAAAACACAAACATAATGTCCCTGATGAACTTTCTCTAAGTTACTCTGCTGTTTCTGAACAATCAGGAGACATGGAGTAAGAGTTGATTCTATTCTAGAACGTGGTCCACACAAGATCAGTGTTACCTGTGGATCTCTGAGATTTTAGAATAAGTTCAGAGGAGACTATGTATCCACCACATCTGTCATTTATAAAAGTCATAGTTCTAGAGCAAATTTCCAACCATATTTCAGCAAACAGAGCTCCTCTAATGATTATAATCCAGTCTGAGTCAGCAGGGTTTGATTTTTGATGGTGGTATTTGTGACTTTTTCTTCCTTTTATGGTAAACAAAAATGGAGGCTGCATCAGACATCGTAAACAAATATTGTGACATACTGTTTGATATTGAGGGAATATTAATCAAGTAATATTTTAACATAGTGCACACCTCTGGATCATGACACACAGAGACACACATATGGAGCACGCACACTCACAAATAATGCTGCTGCACTGATCCTCCGTGGTCAGGGAGGAGCTTTTTATCAACTGAACTACTGATGTCAAAAAGCAAAATACATTCTGTAAATATTTTTTTTATCAAATATACTGTGAAAATTTGAGCACTTTAAACAAAAGCACGTCATGTAATATCAATGTCATTACAGGCTTTGGGGCTGTGGACTATCAGAGACTCACTGTAACGTCGTGGTCTCAGCTTTACAGTACAACCCCTCACATCTGAATTATCTGGACCTGAGTAGAAACAAGCTGCAGGATTCAGGAGTGGAGCTTCTTTCTGCTGGACTGAAGAATCCAAACTGTCGACTGGAGACTCTGAGGTAAGACAGCATGTTAAATTTCTCTGTTCAGATTAATATGAGGTGAAACTAAAGTGTAAATGTCATACTGATATTAAACTGATCCTCACCGAGGATTTCAGTGATAGGGTCCATTTTCTTCTTCTGTGGTTTTGTCTGTTGATTGGTTGGACAGTTTTTGTGACACATTTCAAACCTCAAAATAAGAACAACATCAACACAGTCTGTTTCCCTCTAACCACTCAGAGAGCTGATGATCTTTTTCTCTGACATTTTTGGCCTTAGAGGAAACTTTGAGATCTACAGTTAAATCTATAATCAGTCTGAGAGTTTTTATTTCTGTCTAAACAACATGAGTTTGCCTGTTTGAAGAATTCATAAATGAAGTAGCATGTTGGTGTGATTTACTGGAGCTTTTTTTTTCTCAGAGTGTATTTTTGTTTGGTGTGATTAAATTGAGCTTTTTTGGCTGACTACTGAGGTCAGCCCTACAGATGGTCATGTCTGTGTCTGACTGACTGACTGACTGAGTGATGCTACTTTAAGAGCCATGCCATACAGAGTTGGGTTTGCTTGCACTGAAAGCTGCCAGTAATGGCTGCCTCCACTGTGGTAAATGGAGGGGGGTATTTTGTTAAAGAAGGGTTATTTATTTTGTTATTTTTTTTAATTTCAGTGGACATCACAGAAAACTACTTACATTGTGTTTTATGTTTAAAAAATAAAACTTACAGCATTCACAATATTAAAAGTTATAGAACTGGTTCTTGATGGTCTAAAATATATAGTTTTATATCAAGCATTATGTAAGATTTTTGCTGTTCTGAGAATTAAAGGTTTTAGTCCAACAGTTTCTGGAGAAAAACATGCAGGTAAATAAATCATGGGTCAAAAATGCTTACTTTCTCTCATTTCAAAGCCAAAGTAGAATTGAATAGAGAGCTATTTGGGAGTGGAAAGAGTCGGCTCTGCTTGCTGAACTGAACCACATGATCCGGATCTCTGAACAGAGCAGGAATTAGGATCCTTCTATTCTCAACCCACAGACAGCACAATTACACCCTAACAAGAAGTCTCTCTGCCAGAACACACACTTCAGTCAGGTATTTCTACAGACATCCCAGATAGATGCATTCAGCCATATACTAGGTTTTAACCTAGTTTTGTTTTTAGTCATGTGTTTTTGTGTGTTTTTCACCTGCATCATGTTGTGTTCAGGTGTTTGGACTTTTCACTTTCTAAACTCTAAACCTTCATCAGCTTTGATCAGATAATTTAACATTTAATGATTTAAAACACTAATGGTATTTTAAAACACTTGTTCATTTTTTTCTTTTTATTCAGGTTGATCAGCTGTGGTTTGTCAAAGATCAGCTGTTCTTCTCTGGCCTCAGTTTTAAAGTCGAACCCCTCACATCTGAGAGAGCTGGACCTGAGTAGAAACAAGCTGCAGGATTCAGGAGTGGAGCTTCTTTCTGCTGGATTAGAGAGTCCAAACTGTCGACTGGAGACTCTGGTGTAAGACAGCATGTTTAATTTCTCTGTTCAGATGAATATGAGGTGAACCTAAAGCGTAAATATCAGACTGATATTAAACTGATCCTCACTGAGGATTTCAGTGATAGGGTCCATTTTCTTCTTCTGTGGTTTTGTCTGTTGATTGGTTGGACAGTTTTTGTGACACATTTCAAACCTCAGAACAAGAACAACATCAACACAGTCTGTTTCCCTCTAACCACTCAGAGAGCTGATGATCTTTTTCTCTGTCATGTTGTCTTTTTCACATCAATCACAAATTGTTCAACAACAGGCATTATCCATAGAATAATGATGAATTCATGTAGAGATGAATTTTTCTGAGACTTTATGAAGCTGTTTGATGATTAACATGATGGAAAGTTTTAATGTTAGACTCTTTGTTTAAATCTCTTCTCTCCTCCTATAATAAATTTTACAGATGTGTTCTTTGTTCATGCTTCTCCTCAGTTCATCCTGAAATTTTTGGCCTTAGAGGAAACTTTGAGATCTACAGTTAAATCTATAATCAGTCTGAGAGTTTTCATTTCTGTCTAAACAACATGAGTTTGCCTGTTTGAAGAATTTATAAATGAAGTATCATGTTGGTGTGATTTACTGGAACTTTTTTTTTTTTCGTGTTTTTGTTTTTCACCTGTGTCATGTTGTGTTCAGGTGTTTGGAGTTTTCACCGTCAAAACTCTAAACCTTCATCAGCTTTGATCAGATTTATTTTACATTTAATAATTTAAAACACTATTGGTATTTTAAAACACTTGTTCATTTTTTCTTTCTATTCAGGTTGATCAGCTGTGGTTTGTCAAAGATCAGCTGTTCTTCTCTGGCATCAGTTTTAAAGTGCAACCCCTCACATCTGAGAGAGCTGTGGCTGAATAAAAACAAGCTGCAGGATTCAGATGTTAAGCTACTGTTTGATCTTCAGAAGGATCCAGAGTACAGACTGGAGTATCTGCAGTAAGTAGAAGGTTTGATTTAGTCTATGCTGGTCTCTACAGTGTTACACTAACAGTTCAGTCAGGAGAGACTTCATTATGAGGTTTATTTTCAGGTTTAGAAATGAAGGGAGTGTGTAATGTCTTTGGTGATTTGACTCCATGGTGTCGTCTTCATGTACTCAAAGTGTAGTGAGGCTCAGATCAGGATCAGACACACCCAGAGTAGACCCTGCTGGTGGAGGAGGAGGAGGGTTGCAGGATGAGCTGAGTAGTGTTCTTAATGAGGGGATTAAAAACCATCTAAATCAGTCATTTCTAACATCCATTTCCTTCATCTACACCACTTATCACATTCAGGGCCACAGGGGCCAGAGCCTATCCCAGCTATCATAAGGGGAGAGGCGGGGTACCCTAGACTGAAATATAATGTAGCAAACTTTAGACACAGTAGGAGCTCATTAACAGTTGAAGCCTCTGAAACCTATTTAAATGATGTGATTTTATCTTACTGTCATCATTTTGTATCATGTTGGTCTCAGGCAAACGAGACTGTCTTAAAACCCATCAGGTCACTCCACAATCAAGCCCTGAAAATCCTAGACAGAAAGTCACAGCAGAATCACCACTGTGATGTACTCAATAAATACAAAATGCTTAGCTTTGATAATTTAGTCCTGTATTCAGATGTTCATTTAGTGTCTAAAATAATCCATAATGCAGCTCCTCTGATACTGAAGAGCTTTGTTAAACTTTGCTTTGAGTACATTAGCAGATCTTCAAGGTCTGCCTCCAGTGGAGACTGCAGTATCCCTGAGCATGGTTCTGCCTTTATGGTCTACTTTTTCTTTTAAAGCTATCAAAGCATAGAATAATCTCCAAACCATTCTGAAACTTTGCAGACTTCCACATTTTCTCTCAAGAAGTGACAAGGGGGATTTTAAGGAATCAGTCTTGTCTTATACCACTTTCCCACTAAAATTAGCGTGTAAAGGCGGGTTTTTTAAACGCAAGTAAACCCGCTAACAATCAGCAAATGACTCCTTTCCCATTGCCAGCAGACCCGGGTCTGTGGGGCTGTTTCTTTCCTCTGGTGTGTCAAGCTGATGTTATCACGTTGGTTTTTGTGTAGTAATAAACAAGAAAAGAGGATCGATGTGATCATTTCCAAGAAGAAAATAATGCAATAAACAAATAAATGAGAGGTTAATAGATTATATCGTTTGAAAAGGATCTCTCTTTCCAGCTGCACACGGACAGGACGCACTGCGCTTTGTAAGATAGGCAGGAGAAATTAAAGGCTGTCTGCGCTAAATCTGTCCGAGGAAAAAAATATTCATCTCAGTGGATATCTTCATTATAGCAAGACTGATCTAGCAAAGCATTTTAGTATTCATATGTGCCGTGAAATTACACAGCTGCACGATGTTGATGGCAAGGAGGACTAATCACTCCCATGCGCCCGCATGTGAAATAAAGGCTTGATCATGACGACAACAACAAAACACATAGACAGTGAACGTGCAGTACTTTCCCTCTTTAAGAGACAGATTTATTGCGCTCTAACTTAGATAAATCTCTTTAAAGTGAGGGACTGTGAAAGTTGTTGCCACACTCACTCAACATTTTAGCTATGTCCTTGTATATAGTTGTGTCTCGCACAGTCCCTGTGACCTGGTGCCGAATCTCCTCTTCTCCACGGATCAATAGAAGCTCTCTGATCTCGCTGTCTTGCCAGTGCTGTGCGATCTCACAAATATAAATGTCACACGCTGAGCCCAAAAAACAACAATGCTCATCTCTCAGCTGCCAGAGTCTTTTTGTTGCCCCAAGTTACGGGCGTGATATCATGCCACAGGCACGTTACGCCAAAGTCATCTCGCGTTCAACCGGGTGTGACGTTCCCACTGGAGCCGATCGAAGGCGAGCCGATAAAAACCCGTGTCTGTGCAGGGTCAGTCAATCAGGGTCTGGATGCCGATCAGAGCCTTTCCCACTGCTGACAGGAGCCGATTGTTAGCGTGTTTAAATGGGTTTTTCGGCCATCGGGAAAGGGGAATTAATCTTACATCTAAATCCCTGTGGACACAGGCTCCTTAAGTTTGTTAAATGAGTGCTTTTATTTCTGAAGCCTCTCCAAAGGCAGAGGAAATCACAGACTACTGCTGTTCTATTTCAAACAGTAAATACACTATATTGCCAAAAGTATTCGCTCACATGTCTTGACTCGCATATGAACTTAAGTGACGTCCCATTTTTAATCCATAGGGCTCAATATGACATCGGTCCTCCCTTTGCAGTTATAACAGCTTCAACTCTTCTGGGAAGGCTTTCCACAAGGTTTAGGAGTGTGTTTATGGGAATTTTTGACCATTCTTCCAAAAGCACATTTGTGAGGTCACACACTGATGTTGGACAAGAAGGCCTGGCTTTCAGTCTCCGCTCTAATTCATCCCAAAGGTTACATTTGGCACAGTGCAGTCCGTCAAGTACCGTTCTCCTGGCAACCGCCAAACCCAGACTCGTCCATCAGGTTGCCAGATGGAGAAGCGCGATTCATCACTCCAGAGAACGTGTCTCTACTGCCCTAGAGTTCAGTGGCTGCGTGCTTTACACCACTGCATCCAATGCTTTGCATTGCACTTGGTGATGTGTTGCTTGGATGCAGCTGCTCAGCCATGGGAACTATGGATGACCCTGATGAAGGCTACGTGCCGAAACGCGTCAGTCTAATAAAGTTGTTCTTTTAACTACCAGTGTTGCTAGAGATTTCTGTTCTCTTCAGTCATGGAAACTATGAAGCTCTCTACACACTGTTCTTGAGCTAATCTGAAGGCCACATGAAGTTTGGAGGTCTGTAGCGATTGACTGCAGAAAGTTGGCGATCTCTGCGCACTATGCGCCTCAGCATCCGCTGACCCAGCTCCGTCATTTTACATGGCCTACCACTTGGTGGCTGAGTTGCTGTCTTTCCCAGTCGCTTCCACTTTGTTATAATACCACTGACAGCTGACTGTGGAATATTTAGGAGCAAGGAAATTTCACCAATGGACTTGTTGCACAGGTGGCATCCTATCACAGTACCACGCTGGAATTCACTGAGCTCCTGAGAGCAACCTATTCTTTCACAAATGTTTGTAACAGTCTGCATGCCAAGGTGCTTGATTTTATACACCTGTGGCCACGGAAAGGATTGGAACACCTGATTTCAATTATTTGGATGGGTGAGGGAACATTTTTGGCAATATAGTGTACGCCACTAAACACTCGCTGACATCATGATGCCTTCAAGGACTCTGTTTGCCTTTAAGCTTCAGGTCAGCAACATCTGAAGAGGAGAGCTGAGAGAGAGCGCTACTTTACAGGATTACTGTGATGTGAGCAGGACTGAAGTCCCTGCTGCTCTTCTTACTGGATATTCTGATCACTGATAATAACTCATGAAGCCCCTCACAGTGTGGAATCTCTCTCTCTCCCTTTTATATCCTCAGCTGGGTGAGGTAAAGTGATTAAAGAGAGGATCCTGATTGTCCTGCTGGTCAGAGAGGAGGAATCAGCAGCAGCAGCTTGTGTTTGGTGAGTCTGTAACTGGACCTTGTTACTGCTTTAGGACTAAATGACTGAAGATGAACGCCTCCGTTTGGATACAGATGTTGAACTTTCTGTCACAGCGCCCCCCTATGGAAATACATGAACGAGGGTTGGCTCAACTTTGGTAGAGGCTAGCTTTGGCATACAACAATCTCCCAGTACCAAGACAAACATTTTCTGATCCCTGATCTTTAAAAAAGAGCTCATTACCAAAATAAATGGGACAGCCATGTTTCTCCAGTGTTTAATCTCTGCTTTGATTTTTACCTTTCACTGATTTCATTCATATTGTATATATTTATATATAGTGTTTATTTGTTGTATTAATTTTATTTCTTTTATCTGTAAAAGCTATGAATGTGAAGTCACAGACAGCGTGAGTCTGCTGGTCCAGCTGCAGAGCTATAGAAAGGATGAGTGACAAATCAGTAGGGAATACGCATTAAACAGCTTTATTTCAGCTGAAAGTGCTTTAAAAGAATAACTACATCTTAATTATGTTGACCGCTGTCAGTACAGCTCCTCAGCTGATGGAATATGTGTACAGAGACGTTTTGAGTCATAACCGTACATTAATATGTAAACATATCTAGTCTATGACAGTGTCGCGTAAATTGTAGGATAATAAATTAATATTAAGTAAACCTCGTAGGATAATAGGGCACCACCGCTTATGTGGATTGGTTATTTAATAACCAATAGAATATTGTAATTATTAATTAATCAAACTTTTAATTAATTAGCCAGAACATTAACTGTAAATCAATCTCATCTCTAAAGCAATTAATCCTCATAACACTGACTCATTCCCATAGCTTAATAGAATGAATTCCCCGAACCACAACTGTATTTTGAATATTTATTATAAAATCACAAAATAACAGACATAAATCATGGGTTGTATGAATAGATAAGGGAAATGAATGAACAGAACATGACTAAATGTGGTAAGAGAGTAAGGATGATAACATAGTTTGGTGATGGGTGGATTATTTTATAATCCTAACGAAAAATTGACTGATGGTGTAGAATTTGGAAGAAAAATTAATTTGGTTTGAATTAGAACTAATTTTGATCTGAAGACATCAGCACCAGAGAGAATAGGATAAACCCACTTATCGCTGTTGCCGCAGGAGGCCATGGAGGAGAAACCTGGAAATTAGTCATCTAGGAGGGTTTTGGAGCACCCGGAGCTACCAGAGGCCTTTGGGCCGGACTGGACCGAGTCCTGGGTCGGTAGTTGTGCCGGGTTCGGCTGGCATCAGCGGCGCCGTGTGTCACTCCAGAGGCACAGCCAGGTGGATTCGGGTCTCTGGGGTTGTCTCTCGTCTCAAAAAAACAGTTCTTAGTTCGTCCAATTAAAATCAAATAAACTCAAAAACATCGACACCACGTGACTGTTGGCTTTCAGTGAAGTTGATTGTGTGATAAAAAGGAAAAACAAAAACTAAAAACTCTGCTTTGCAAAAAGTTAGCACGAAGCTATAAAAAGGTTAGAAATAGTCTTGTGCTGGAAAATTAGTTTTCTAAGTCTGACTGGCTAGTCAGACTTGGCACAGCACTAGTTAGAGAGCAAAGGAGACGGAGTCTGGACTCCTGTCCAACTCCGCCTGGGTCGAACTGCTTTCTTGAACTGCTCTCTGATCTGACCAGACCGAACGGCATGGCTTCTCTTTAAGAACGAAAGAGGAGGGGTCTGTATCCTAGATCAACTTAGGGATCACCCGCCCTTCACCAAGTTACTAACTTAATGAGATAATGAAGAAATAACACAACATGGTTATAAAACTCTAGGATAATATCAATAAACTATCACACAGTAAACATGACAGAACATGGTAAAATGATTATGCACAATGTTAAAACCGAACATTTCATCTATAATTACAAACTATCTCTTGTAAGCTGTAATAACTGAAATGACCAGTAGGTGTCACTGTAGTTCCATGGAAGATCTTCAGCCTTGGTTATCAGTGACAGTCAGTATATCTAGATTTGATTCTTATAGCCGTAAATCCAGAGTAGAAGATCTCAGGCATTCAAGCGACATGTCATTCTGTTCCTTGCAAGCAGACTCAAACAAATATGAACACTTTGTGTTGAAAAACTTGACACTTTTGGCAGTTTTGAAGCTTTTTGTCTGTTGCAGTCTTCTGTGTGTCAGAGAATTTTTATGGCTCTTGCCTGGTTTGTAAGTGTCAGCCACATGCTCTGCAGGAAGATAGTGTCCTTAGATTTATGAGACATGGTGCAGGGTTTTTACAGCGTTCAGGAAGACAGGATTTAGGCTGAGAGGGTTCACCATTTGAGTTGACCAATCGAAAGATTCTGATTTTAAGGTGTTAATCTCCCTTGGACGCTGTCTTTCATCAAAGTGTCAGTTTCAGCGTCTTACTACCAGGGAAAATCCAAAGACAGGAAGAAGGAATGAACATAGGTAGATTTAGGAAGAATAAAGGGCCTCTCCCCTCTTGTAACTGGGGTTTTGACCTCACTTTAGCTGTCTTTCCTCCTTAGGGGGTGTGATATCAGCAGCTTTAGATTTGATTTCATCTGTAGTTGTCCTGGATAGATTCTTACTACAACAGTTTATACGACAAAATCTGAAAATTTAGAGTTGTAGTGTGAGACTTCGCCACATTAAAAATAAAGTAAAAGTTCAGCTGGTGGTAAAATCAAACTAGAGTAAGTCAGAAATCTTGGGTGTGCTGCTCTCATTTTAAAATAGTCTGCAGCCCAAAGTTTTACAAACACGTCCAACAACCACAGAGCCATGTTTTCACAGGTTACCTAAAGTAAAAAGCAGATTAATAACTAGTTACAGTACATAGAATGAACTGTTCTAAGGCTTCGTATTCACAAAACTTCAGCACTAATTTAGTTTCACATCCATCGTATAGACCAGGCTGATGTGAGCCTTTGGGCTCTGCTTTGTTCTTAAAATCTGATAAACGTTAGGAAACTTGATTTGTGGCCAGATACCCATATCCACAGACTAGGAAACAGTTTGCATCTCTGTTGAGTCCAAATAGCCCCGATTTAAGCAGACAAGCGATTTTCTCCTGTTTTCGCCTCTCCTCAAGGTGCAGCTTTCTGTGTTTTCCAGCCCGGAGCCGAGCAGCTAAGCAGCTGTGTCGCTGGCTGACGTGACGTCAATGCAACCCCCTATTGTTGTGTGTGTAGCTCCACCATTTTGGTGTGGATAGGTAGGATTGGTACCCCTACGGAAGGTGCCGACAAAGTGGGAAGGTACGGGTTGGTTTTTTAGGACCCTTTCCAAATTTAACTCTGTGGAAACACAAAAAAATGTGTGCCGTTCCGCACCGAACTGAGCCGGACCGCTTGGTGGAAACGACCTATAGGAGGAGTGGCTAAAAAGGTCTGTAGTCTAGGGCTGTTTGTTCTCTCTGTATTGGTTACAGTTCCTAAAGAATAGTGAAGGATGAGTTAAAAAGAAGAGTCAATGTGTAAACCAATGATAAAATGTCTATGCAATCTGTGAGTATTTAAAAAGAAGGGATTAAAAAGGAAGATAAAACTATACTTATATTTAAGAGTGCATCCAATAGTGGTTAAAATTAAGCAAAAGTAACAGAACAAATATTGTTGTGTGTGTAAAACATAAACTATAAAATGAAGAAAAAGTGCCTGGTAGTCACTTTAGTTCAGTTCTAGTTGGTGTCCATGTCTGTTATCAGTTTGAAGTCCCAGGTCTATTTCCAAACGTGACTTTACACATTCACTTTAAAACTAATGTGTAAAGTCACAGATGAAGGTGAAGCAGAAGACGTAGCAGAGCAGAGAAGTTCTCACAATAAGCAAAATCAAACTCCATATACTGATGCATTTGTCATATTTATCAAATGAAAGAAAAAACTTTTAATCTACAAAAATATATAAAAACTTCAAATATTGAGACATATGAGATATATGAGACATGTTTCGTTTTTTTGAACCAGTCTGTAAACCAGTTTAATTCTACTGTAAAAACCAACTGTTTAACAGGTGTCCAGACTGGGCCGTTCCTGCAGACAGCCTCAAGTGGACACTTGCGGTATTGTAAGTATTTGCATTTCCACATTGATTTCATTATTCAGGACCGGAGGTTGCCGCTTGGTTTTGACCTGGAGAGAAATCAGAAAAACTCTCTTTAAATCAGTAAAATCACTGAGAGCTTTTTCCTAATGACATCATGCCAAACAGTCTGAATCCTCCACTAAATAAAGATGTGTGCAGTACCTTATAGTAGCAGTAGAGGGCAATGTCGTATATCAGCAGAGCACCAATCAGGACCACACATCTGATGATCAGGTCTCTCAGAGGGTCTGAAACAGATTTGACATCATCATCACATTTGATCACATGACAAAGTCAGCTCAATACCTTCAGACCACTGAACCAGAGTCAAGTTCATGTTTCTGAAGCTTTTACATCTAGAAGAGCCCTTCATTTATCTCAGCAGCCCTGAAGTCATAAAAACAGGAACATTTCTGAAATCTGACAGGGATTTAGTAAACATCTTCATCAGGGACGTCCTGATCAGGACCTCAGTATCAGATCAGAGCTGATTTTGGCATTTTAACTGATCCAGGATCAGCAACCTGAGATGATCATTTACATCAGCTGTCATTAACTGGGAACACTGGAGCAGAACGTCAACACACCAGTTAGCAACCCCATGGCTAACATGTCAGCAGTGTGGAGGAAGTTTTAATGTGACTAAAATAATAATCAGCTTTTCTTTTCTGAGGGGATGATGAAATATTTAGTAACATGACCAGAAATGAGTGAACACCTGCTCAGATAAGAGAGTCTGACAGGAGTGAATGTGAATATACTGGTGGAGAATGACAGTCACTGTTTGAGCCAGATAATCAGAGAAGTTACCTCCGACAGCGAGAGAGAGAGTCTGGCTCTCTGAGGAGAAGTTATGGGAGAAAACATGGAGGTGATAAACACAGCTGTACTGCCCTCCATGGCTCTGGTTTGCAGGAGGAAACAGGAAATGGGCAGAATGGTTGACAGCTGTCTGGGTGTAGCTCTGTGTTGTGATGGAGTCAGAGAAGATGAGCTGGAAATCTCCTCCTTCATACTGAGGTTTGATGGAGCATGTGATGTTGAAGCTAGTGCCAATGAGGGCCTGGTAGCCCTGCGGCGTAGCCTTGGAGGCCCCGTCAGTGGAGAAGGAGAAGGTGATGTTTGGCTTTTCAAGCAAATCTGGAGAAACAAACGGACATAAGAGGACATGAGAGGACATGTGACTTTATTACAGCTCCAAGACTCCACGGACCGATGCTCTCAGATCTCTGATGTAAACATCGCTTATTGATTCACATCAGTTTATCAGTGTTTTGTAGCCCATGACTCGTGATTTAATTCTGCTGCTCAAAAATACAAACGCTAATGTCCCATCACTCTCATATCACTCCAGATTCTTCACATTCATGACATCAATATTTATCAAGTCTGTGTTTTTATTTGTTATATATTTAATGAAGAGAATATTCCAGAATCCTTTATGACTTAGTTCAGAGTAAACTCACAGGTTTATTCTCACTCAGTCTGTCAGGCTTCAGATCATCGATGTTTTATACAAGCAGAGGTCAGTTTTTATTTTGACATATGGCTCCTAATTCTGGAATATTCTTGTCTACCTGACAAAGGTGTTCCTCTGTAAATGTTACAGTAGAGGTCTAAACATAATTGTCCTGCTGTTCTTTAACTGATGCTGTCATTGATGTCTTGGAGCTCTGAAGTGATTCCCTCTATGTTAGATGGATTTTGTAGTCTTGTTGCTCTGGTTTAGATAAAGGTGTAATGGTTGATGTTGCACACTGACACATCCACATACAGGTACCCATAATCCTCATGCATTCAGGGTTTTTCTTGTTATTCTGCTTTGATTGTATTTGTTACTGCATGTCTGCTCCTTATTATTACATCTACATGATTATGTGTTCAGAGTTTTTCTGTGTTTTGGTGGTTCAGTAATATTTTAATATTATTTTTTAAGCTCTTCCTGCACATCATATTTATTTATGCATCTCCTTTTAATGGTGAAAACATAAAACTGAACTGAAAATCATAGTAGGACTTAGGGTGGACGATATGACCTAAAATTTATATCATGGTATTTTTCTTTCATATTGTGATAACGGTATTCCAACATGACATGGGGTAGTCTTTTCAAAACATGATTCTAGCTCTTTTTGTTCTGTATTGTAAATGTACACTTCCTAGCAGGTGGAAAATGTCTACTAATGTGTTAGAAAAAGGTCTTGGCCACAATGTGCCTTTGGAAGAGCAAACTGGGTCTGAGGAATGAAGAGTATTTACAGATAAAATGCTTTTTTGCATTTTATTTTTCCACACTTATCATTTTTGTTCCACAATACAAACACAATGGTTTCTTTCAAACTTTTAACACCAAACAACAACCATCTTTACTATCAGTCAGTGCCAGGGTCAACATTGCAAGGCTGTTAACTTTTCAACATGTTCATGTTGGAGGTTTACTTTTGCGTGCAAGAAAGGTACTTAAAGTAAAAGCTGTTTACATGCAGCACTATTACTGCATCTCTACCTATTTCTCCATATGATTATTGCACAGTTGTGGTGTAAAACATGATAGCACAAAAACTTGGCTTATCACTAGTGCAAACCCTCTCCAGCTCCTGGTAGCTCTGTCAAATTAAGAATTAAGATTTAAAAAAAGAAAGAACTTTTCATACATGTGTGGCTGGAGGGTCAGAAATTAAATTGAATCATAAATAAACAAATAAAAACAATAAATACAAAATACAAACTCAATGTAAAAAAAATAAATAAATAAATTACCTTAGACCAAATAAAGTAGTGCAATCAAACAAAAACAATGGCAACAGTGGTTCAGATATCTACCAGATCTCAAACTGAACTAACAAATGAGGTATTTTTTTGCCAGGAACACTAGCCTGTCAACATTTTCTGGCTTCAGTGTTGCCCTGCTGCATGTATCAATATTGCCACCTGTGCTAAATGCACGCTCAGAGGGAGAGCTTATGGATGGGGTACTCAAGTACTTCTTAGCCAAGTGGCTAATCCATGGAAACTGGGTACAGTGGAGATGCCACCATTCCAGAGGATTTGACTCACTGTCAGCTGTCACCATGAACAGGTAACCATCTAGCTCAGACTCTGGACCCTGCTTTAGTAAGGCACCACAGACACTGCCATGTTTTTTGAAAAAACTGGCTAGGCTGTGCTTGGGTTTCTTTGCTTGCGCAGTAGCCTGGAAGAGTAGCTTCTATGTCTGTTGGACCCACTGTGGGAGAAGCTGAGAAGGCAGAGGCAGTGGCTGTCAGCTCCTCCAAGGCCACAATCTCAGTTGCTGCTCTCTTCTTCACCTCCTCCAGCTTCTCATCAGTCTTGTAGGAGGCTTTAAATCTCGGGTCCAGAAACGTTGCCACGGTCAGCAGCTCATCAGTCCCTGGATCACTGTATTTTTCATTTAGGTAATCCAAGACCTTCTTCTTGATATCCTCGCTGAGCCCTGCTTTGTCCTCTTTTGGCTTCAAGATATCTGAATTTAGTAGGTGGAGGACTGGCTTCACATATGAGACGCTTACATATTCCTCCCCTGATAGGGCATCAGTGAAATCTTGTAGTGGTTTTAAGGCTTCAGTGATGGTCTCCAACACCTGAATGTCTTGCCAAGCGGGTAGAAGGTGCCTTGTCTTTGGATCTGTAGCTAGCACTTGTGTGGTGGCCTTTTCATGCTCCAGGACCCTCTCCATCATCTTGACATGGGATCCCCACCTTGTAGAAGATTCTGTGTTAAGGTTGTGGACAGGCAAATTCATCTCGGTCTGTGCAGTGGTTAGGGCTTTCCGCTTTTTCCAGCTGTAGGAAAACGTGCTTACCACTTTTTTGCATACACCTGTGGCTCTTGCAACTTGCACATCATTTTGGACACTCCTCTCTGGCAAGTAATAAGAAGGAATAAAAATATTACTTTAAAAGTGTATCATTAAAATTAAGATTAACAAAACAAGATACAAATTCTTTTTGTATCAACTACTGATAATAGCCTGTAACAAGTCTGACAAACTGATTTTTAAATTTTAAAGTCTAACGATGAAACTGTCATTTTCAGGAACTGTAGCTTTTGCAATTTGTGTGTTCTGTGTTCAGGTTTACCTAAAAGTTACAAATTAATTACAGGAAACGTATCAGTGTTTGCTCTACTACAATGACTAATAAGAGTTAGCTTCTATACTTTATTCATTTATTTGATTTATTTAATCTTTCAAGTTAAGTGGAACCTGTACTGGCCGAGACAGAATTAACGAATTGAGTGATAAAAGTATGGTTTATAATCATTAATGGTTGAGCAATTAAATTCACCACTTAAAGTGGTTCCAAAATTAACCCTATATTTACCAGATACAAAGCAATAATGCATCACCAACTAAATGTTATAGCTTAACTGAAGGATACTATATCTTTATTTTGGTGAAATGTTCATTACCTTTATCTAAGAAAAAATATATATTCAAAGATTCAGTATACTTGTGATTGCCTAATTACATGTTAGCATTATTAATAGGTTGTATCACATTTTAGTCTTTGAGGTTTGATCATAGACACTTACCTATAGCGATGTGCAGGCTGTGTCCAAAACAGGGTAGCCTGGTCCACTTGTTGAGCTGCAGTGCTCTCACCATATTTGCACCACTGTCTGTGGTCATGCACACCAGACGAGCCTCGTCTAAGCCCCAGGCAGACAGTGCTTCCTTTAGCCCATTTGCTATTATTTCACTAGTGTGCTCGTCTGGGAAAAATTAGGTTTGAGGGCATGTGCTGCGCAGATTCCAGTCATTATCAATATAGTGTATTGTGAGGCTGATGTATGGCTCGGTGGTGCGGCTGGACCACAAATCAGCAGTGGCTGAGAAAGCTTGCAGGTGGCAGATGTCTTTTAATTTTTTTTTCCCTACACTCCATGTAGAGTCCTGGCAGACACCTTTGGCTGAAATATGTCCGCCCAGGCAGCTGGTATCTTGGGTCCAAGACAAGCACCATGTTCTTGAATCCCTCCCTTTCCACTGTCTGGATCGGCACCATGTCCATAGCGATGTATTTTGCGACAGCCTTTGTGACATCTCTCCATTTCTTGCTGCTACTTTTTGCTCTCGTAGCTTCCTTGTACTCAGGGACATGCATGGTTCAGAGGTGATGAAACAAATTACTTGTGTTAACGCCTTTGGCTGACACAGCACGATGGCACATCTTGCAAATTACAGTAGTTTGTTCTGTGTCAGACGTTTTTTGGCCGAACCAGTTCCAAATAACGGAGGAGGTATTTCCTTTTTTCGGCACCAGTTTTTCCAAGCCAGTCTCCCCATCTGGTTTGGAAACGTTGCACACTGAGTAGCTGATAATAGTGGCCTCTCTTAGCAGTGTTTTGACATGCTGTTTCTTAGCTTTCTGCACGCGGGATAAATGTTTACTTCCTCTAGTAAGCAACATCACTGACTCGGCATCATCGGCCTTAAAGGTGTATGCGCGTTTACTTGTAAGAATGGCGGTAGCAAAGCAAAAACGTGATCTCTCACTATGTTGGGAGAAATAAATCTCCCAAAAGCAAGCGCTTGGCCCAAATTATATGTAATGTCATGTGTTACAACAATAGTGTAATGTTTTAAGTATGTGTCTCCCCCTTTTGGTTATTGGAGGTAACTGAATTTCTGTAGTGTAGCTTGCCATCAGTTCTGATTGGTTCCTTTGGTCATGTGATGTAGCTGTCACAGTAGAAGCTGTAGTTGGGAGACATTGCCATCTGCAGGGCAGCCTGTTTCATCAGCTGCCTTTCTTTCCTTCCCCGTTTCTGAAAGCATCGCTTGTAAGTTTATTTTTACTTGTGGCTTATTATATTGATGCATCTTTGTTGTTTATGTTTTATATTGCTGTAAATCAAAATTTAGAAGCGAGCTAATGATGCTAACTGAGAGATAGCCGTGTATGATACTAGTTTTTTCCTATGCTAGTTTTGATAGCTTTAACTGTGCATTAATACAGCACGGCTACTAATTTGTGTTAAATTAATGACTGTTTGCAGTGTTTCAGTTATATATGAACCGAATTTCTGATTGATATTCTTGTACAGTATATTTATGCATACATGCATATTTTTGTATGCATGTATGATGTGTATTTAATTGCATCATATAACTGATACAGAACTATTTGTATTTTTTCAGTTTTACAAAATATAAATGAATGAGAATGACAGCAACAGTAAAGACCTTGCAACTTGACTCCAGCTTCTGACGTCTCTTCAGTCTGTTAACTATATGTCAATTTGTGTACAGACAATCACACACATTGAGGACAGAATATGTAACAATGCTTTTACAGCGGTAATTACGGTATTGCAAAATCCGTTTTGTGGCAACATATTATACCGGTGACGGTGATGACACCGGTTTACCACCCACCTCTAGTAGGACTCAGGAAACCAAATTCAGATGTGATGTTTAGTCTTACCTGAGCAGATCACCTCAAGGCCCCCGTAGCTGGAATAAGATCCATGATTTAAACACTGAAACAGAGAAGACGTTGTCTGGACACAGGAAGCTCTGATCCACCACACTGCTCTTCTGTTCTCATGTCTCACTGCTCTTGTTGAAACAGCAGAACCACATTTCAGAATTGTACAGACTACAGCTGCAGACCTCTGGTCCCAGTCAGAACCCTTCTCTCTCAAAGGTTTCCACTCTTCCTTGAGTTTCATCTCCAGTGTTCCTGCACACCGGCTGGGCTCTCCCACCAACCTGATATAATCTGGATCTAAACAGACAAGAACAGAATTATTAAAAGAAGGAAACTAGTGAGTCAAATCAAAGCTACATCTGCTCTCTTACTTTCACAGGAGAGTCCAACAGCTTTACCAGGTGAGCTGGTGTTTCTACCTGAGCCAGATCCTCCACAGTCCAGGAGAGCAGACTCGTTACCTTCACACTGGAACTTCTTAGTCCAGTACGGAGCCTCCCCTTCTCCAAACATTCCCCCCTTCAAGACTGAAGGAGCCCCACAGCCCAGCTCCCTGCAGACCACCTGAGCACCCTGCAGGTCCAAGTCCTCCTCACACACTGGGGGCCAGCGCTGGTCAGATTTCACCTCCAGTCTGCCTGAACACAGACCAGTCCCATTCACCAGTCTGACCGAGTCTGTGGAGATTTCAGGAGAGAGACAGAGAACTTGATCACAATCTAAAACCAGTCCTTTCTCTTCACTGGTTCCTGTCCAAGCTCAGCTGTAGGAGGATGGTAACAGGCTCAGACAAGGATCCTGTTCTTCACTGAACAAGATTCACAACAGAGCAGATGGTGGGAGGAAGTTATCCACATGTACTTGCGAGTAGAACTGCCTACATTTCAAGCTTTATTTAAAATCCATTAAAAACAATTTTCTTTGAATTTCTGTTTCCTAAAAAAAGCTGTTTCAGCTCCACAATGATGGACTCCAGACCACCTGTTTGATGATAAAATGTCTTTTTCTCACATTTGCTGTTATCAAAGTGTTTCTGAATGAGCACAGCTCTTTCAATAATGTTTCTCTTTTTCAACTCTAACTCACACTTTACCATTACAGAGGTAGAAACAAGGTCTAAAGGCAACAATAGTTACCACTCATTCAAATGGGAATTTCTGGACAAGAGAACGGAGAAGAGAAAATAAGCAGGACATGTTCATATGAGACTCTGTTAACATAGTGATGTGAATGAAAAACATTCAGAAAGATTTGGCCACTAATGTGTTAATACTGATACCTGAGCAGGTGATTTCCAGCCTATAAGTGTTGATCCAATCCGCTTTTGCAACACATTCCTTTAATGTAGATTTAGACTCTACACAATCAGGGTTGATCCGCCACGCAGATCTGTAAGAGGATTCCTTTATCCGTTTAGATGAAACAGCAGATCCACAGTCGAGTCTTCTACAAATCACAGCTGTGACCTTTAGATTCCAGGGATGGGGAGGAGGATCCACTGGTCTCCACTCTCCATGGTGTTTCCACTCTAGTCTACCAGAGCAGGTGCTGGATCCTCCCACCAACCGGATTTCATCATCAGGGTCTGAGCAAAGACAAGGAAATAGTTGAGAAAAGACAAAGGGGGTCTACTTCACCTCTTCTCCAGTAAATCTACAGTAAGTTGTGGAGTCCCTCAGAACTCAAAGCTCAGCCCCGTTCTCTTCTCAGCTTTACATTTTCACATCAACTTCAATAATCCACACACACAATATCTTTACCACTGTAAAGCCTGATTTATGCTTCTGCGTCGCCGTTGACCATTTAAAGTTCTGCGTTGAGGGAATGTGTCACACTGCAATTCACCGCCATGACGCTAGGAGAGTGTGGCTGTGTGTGTGTGTGTGTGTGGTTTCAGAGGGGTCACATCCGAGCGGCTGTGTTGCTCTCCGCTGAACTGGACGTCTGTTTTTAATGAAAGAGTGGATGCTTGGGTGTGTGATTTCAACCAGTTGTCGATATTACATGTTGTTTGCACAGAAGCACAAACCAGAGGTTGTGCTGGACTTTTTTGTTGTCCTTCACTCCTTTAAAATCCCACTGGTTCCATCCTGACAGAGAGCTTCATACAGCACACACTCATGTGTCACAGCGCTGAGACAAGTTGGAGAGATGGAGAATAACTTTTTAATTCCGTCTCTGTTATGACCTGTGAGTAGGTTCCACACATATGCCTTTATCTGTTATATTTCCATGACTGATATCATGGAAACTGCGGTGTTAAAGTGTGGTTTCAGAGGGAGAGAGAGAGAGAGGAGGGTCGGGTGGAGGTGAGCGAGCGAGGGAGAATAAAGCAACAGGCATTGATCTGAATCATCATTCACCCATCTCTTGTTATATTTCCATGGTTGAAATCCACATGATAAATGAGCAAACTTTGGTGTTTAAAGTGATGTTTCAGTGGTGAGCAAATGGGTTGGAAGCAACGGGAACTGTTTTGAATTATCAGTCACCTTGGACACATACGAAATTTTGTATAAAATTGAACCTGTTACGAAAAAAACAGGAAATAAAATGAAAATTTCGGCATCAGTGTGCAGACATGATTAGAACAACATGAAACAGGCTCACTGTGCAAAGGCCTCTGCATGCCAACCTGTGTACTGAAACACCTGCAGGCTGCAGCAGCCTCTCTGTGCGCTGTCAGCACGGAGACCGATATTAAAAAAAAAGCAACTGCTGGAAATGACGTTTTGAACGTACCAATCACAGCCCTTGTGGTCCGCGCTGCCCCGACGCATAGTTAGAATGTTTTGGAGGTGCGCGTCAGGCTACGGCGTAGGGGTCCGCGTCGACACAGAGGGCTACGCGTAGCTACACCGTTGACGCTACACAGAAGCATAAATCAGGCTTAATGCTGATGACTTCTAGCTCCAACTCCACACAAAAACTAAATCTGACTCTAAAGCAGGGTTGGACATCTGGTGGCCAGGTCACAGGCAGCCCTCGAGCTCATTCAATGTGGCCCTGAAGTCAAATACCAATAAATTATTAATTATTAACCTTAAGAATGCAATGTGTTCAATTTTTATTCATTTAATGTTTTAATTTGATTAATTTTAGTTATTTTTTTACATAAAATGTTTGAAATTACTCACATTTGAATGTCTTTTATTTTAATTATCTTTTAATTTATCATCTTCACTTTATCTAATTATTTATTTTTAGTGATTTTTCATTTATCTTATTGATTTCTGTATTTCTTTCTAGTTCCGTGTTTATCTCATGGAAAAACTATTTCTATTTGCACTTGAGTTTAAAAACATGAATGTTGGTATAATAAATCATCAGGAAAGCTACATCTTCTTCCTGTTGTTGAATGTTTAGGAATCACAGGGCTTAGATTGATAATAAATACAACAATCTGGAACAATCTGGCTCTTTGTCATTGACTTTAAAATGAATGCGGCCCTCTTGGTGACCAAAGTTGTCCATCCCTGCTCTAAACAATCTAAAGCTGGACGCCATTAAACTTCCTCCAATTCAATCCAAGCAACACTGAAGCTGTTTTTAGCTTGATTACACCAAACAGAGTCCTAATAAATGGAACCATCAGTCCACGTTCTCACAATGATGGAAGAATTTTTACACATCCTTCCTGATGTAAACCCTGGTCTAGGTTTCAGAAGCTCTAAAGTGGATATGACTGATCCAGATTTGGAAAGTTACTTCAACTTCAACCCAACAACTGGTCTGGTCTTCCTGGTCTGTTGTCCCTTTAAGTCTCAGCTCAGAATAATTGGTACGTCTATATCAGAGTCTACCTGTGCTCCTCCTCTCTCTTCCTGTTTCTTTCATATTCCTGTTCAATCATGCTTTCATCTGTGTGTGTCTCAGTCAGCTGCTCCACTTTCACATGTGCTTTCAATCATTCATTTCACTCACTGATACTTTCATTGGGACAACAAAGGGAAGTCAATCAAAGCTCCAGCTCTACCTGAGCAGGTGAGCCCAACAGCTGTAGCAGGTGGACAGGTGTTTCCAGTCAACCCTGAGTCTGGACAGTCCAGGAGAGCAGACTCGTGGCCTTCACACTGGAACTTCTTGGTCCAGAACGGAGCCTCCACTTCTCCAAACATTCCCCCCTTCAAGACTGAAGGAGCCCCACAGCCCAGCTCCCTGCAGACCACCTGAGCACCCTGCAGGTCCAAGTCCTCCTCACACACTGGGGACCAGCGCTGCTCAGACCTCACCTCCAGTCTGCCTGAACACAGACCAGTCCCGTTCACCAGTCTGACAGAGTCTGTGGAGATTTCAGGAGAGAGACAGAGAACTTGATCACAATCTAAAACCAGTCCTTTCTCTTCACTGGTTCCTGTCCAAGCTCAGCTGTAGGAGGATGGTAACAGGCTGAGAAAAGCAGCACATTTACAAAGTCTCATGGTAGACAGTTGGAAAGAAAGGACACAGACATTGGAGCGCTGTGTTTAGTGTTCATGTAGAAGAAAACAAAAACAAGGTCAGATGAGCAACAATGCAGGGAATGACTGAAATGGTGACAAACATCTCCATAGGTTCACACAGAATCAGACAAGAGCTACAGAACTCACTGAAACAAAGTCACACTGGGCCTCATTCACCCACATCAACCTGAGACTTTTGTTGATTCTTTGTTCTTAGACTTTTTCAGAGAAACCTTGGTGGGATTGATGACACATTCTTAAGCTGATGAATTGTTCTCACAGGTGTTCTTAGATTGATGAATACCAGGTGCTCATGAACTACAAGAACCTGCATCTGTCTCCTCATGAGCTTAAAGACACACCCCTTTATGCCCATATAAGGGCATGACACTGTAGAGCTGTGTGCAAACACAGATGATAAGCAGGAGTGAGTGGAGAAATGGTCAAATGTCAGTGATTTCCACATTCAAATAAAGCGTGAAGGTAACTGCAAATATCAGAAATACTTTGAGAGTTCTAAAGAGGAAGTAACGCTGCTCAAAATGACCCTAAAAAACACAATTCAGTTCTGTTTTTAGCAGCAGTCATGGATATCAATAGAAGCTCCAAACACATGAATTTGGATGAGAACACTGGTTCAGACAGCGCTTTCATCAGACAACATGCAGAATCAAACATTCTATTTCACTGTGTCATTCTGAAACACACTGGAGTGCTGATGAGAGCAAAACTAAACATTTGATCCTCTCAGATCAGCACTCACATGTTCACAAGAGTGCTCTGGACTGTTCTTAGCTTTGCTTCTTTGCTGACAACAAATCAGAGATGAGAAATATTTGGGAGAGCTCAGAATCTTGAAGAACTCTGTGGGAGGGCTCAAAGAACAAATGTCTTCCTAAGAACGCTTGGTGAAGGAGGAATCAGAGCTTTCATGGATGATGATACCAGAGCAGCTGATTTCCAGGCCTTCATCACTGGACCATCCCATGTTCCACACATTCCTGTCATTAAAAAAAGCTGTTTCAGCTCCACAATGATGGACTCCAGACCACCTGTTTGATGATAAAATGTCTTGTTCTCACATTTGCTGTTATCAAAGTGTTTCTGAATGAGCACAGCTCTTTCAATAATGTTTCTCTTTTTCAACTCTAACTCACACTTTACCATTACAGAGGTAGAAACAAGGTCTAAAGGCAACAATAGTTACCACTCATTCAAATGGGAATTTCTGGACAAGAGAACGGAGAAGAGAAAATAAGCAGGACATGTTCATATGAGACTCTGTTAACATAGTGATGTGAATGAAAAACATTCAGAAAGATTTGGACACTAATGTGTTAATACTGATACCTGAGCAGGTGATTTCCAGCCCAGAAGAGCTGGACAGATCCACTGGTATCACACATTCCTTTAATGTAGATTTAGACTCTACACAACCAGGGTCGATCATCCACACAGGTCTGCCAGAGGATTCCTCTACCAGCCTAGTTGAAACAGCAGAGCCACAGTCGAGTCTTCTACAAATCACAGCTGTGACCTTTAGAGTCCAGGAAGAGTCAGAAGTATCCACTGGTCTCCACTCTCCATGGTGTTTCCACTCTAGTCTACCAGAGCAGGTGCTGGATCCTCCCACCAACTGGACTTCATCATCAGGGTCTGACCAAAGACAAGGAAATAGTTGAGAAAAGACAAAGGGGGTCTACTTCACCTCTTCTCCAGCAAATCTACAGTAAGTTGTGGAGTCCCTCAGAACTCAAAGCTCAGCCCCGTTCTCTTCTCAGCTTTACATTTTCACATCAACTTCAATAATCCACACACACAATATCTTTACCACTGTAATGCTGATGACTTCTAGCTCCAACTCCACACAAAAACTAAATCTGACTCTAAATGATCACAACTGTCTGAACAAATTTCCTCCAAGTTTATCACAACAAAACAGAAGCTGTTTGTTTTTGGTCGTTTACAACAAACAGATGTCTACTAAATGTGGACAGCTGTTCACATCCCTCAGAGGAATATTTGACACGTCCTTTCTAATATAAACCCTGGTCCTGGTTTTAGGAAGGTTTGGAGTGGGTATGAATGATCCAGGTTTATTTCCATCTAGTGGATATTAACATATATAGATATATACAGCCAATCAAAATGTGCCACCTCATCATCCCAACCTGAACACATCTGGAACCTACACCAGTTTAATCTGATCCTGTTCATTGGACACTTTCAACTGAATGAGAGGTTAAAACAGAAACAGTAGTCATGAATGACTCTCTGTGTATTCTGATGATTCTATTTTCACATCTGAATGGAAGTTTAAACAAAGACTTCATCACAGAGACAGCTACATGTAGTCATCAAGGCTTCTGTGTGATTTAAGATCACTTCCTGTGTACGCCACGCCATTTTCAGTTCACTCTTCACTATTAATGAGTGACATCATAAATGTCATGACTGCTTAGATCCCTAAAAATCAGCTGACCACCCCAGAATCACAGAAAAGGTAGATTCTTTATTACTGTAACCAGGTGGTAAAATAGTGTTGTATATATATTTTATCCACTGAGTATTTTAAGTTCTACTATTTGGTGAATTCAAATATACATGTTTTATGTTGTTTTCTTATGTTTTGGACATACTAAATGGGGAGGCAGATTGTAAGTGGAATTCCACAGGAAATTGCGAATTTTGGTCACTAAGTGGCAGCATCAAGTGGCAGAAAACGTCACCCCACCAAGTGCATCATGGTCTTGCTCTCTTCCTGTTTACCACATGCGACAATCCTGGGGTTTGCTGAAATGACTGCGCTGTTTCTGTGTGTGCAAAAAGGCTAAAAACAGTGAGTAAACCGAAACATCTTGTTGGATTTTACTGTAACAAAATGTTTTCTGTAACTATTTTAACAAGATGGTGTGTTTTAGGCTCTGATGAAGTAGATGTGTTCGGATTTTCGGCACCATCCACGAGCACTGTTGAGCTTGTAAGTTAATTTTTGTTAGTTTAAATAGCACATGTGATTTTGTCATACTGAAAAGTACGTGATGTACAGTTTTATATATCTTTGTTTTAAAGGTGGAGACCTACAAGGCCACCGCCGTATTTTTCAGTTGTTAAAATAAAAATTCAGCTACAAGTACCCTAAGCTATTTTGTCCTGTGTGGCAATCTAATTCCACCAGTTACATTATGAAATTAAAATTAACACTGGTCTATTATAATAAGAGTATAGTCTTTATTACAATAGCCATCTGACACTGAGGATTAAATTAATGTGACTCTGACAGTGAATGCTGTTGCTGTCTGTAGAGTTTGTTGGTTTTAAAGAAAGTGGTGTGACAGTGGTTGCTAAGCTGATTTAAAGGAACTGATCCTAAAGATCTGTCTCTCCTCTCAGTTATGTTGTCAGATACTCAGAAAAACAACCGGAGCCTGTTGGTGACAAAATGAAGAATGTGTTGAAGCTGCAGGCTGATGCAGTCTATGTGTTAAGATCATAATAAAATCATCTTTTTTACTCCAAACACTTTTGATTTTGTCTTTCACCACACTGAACAGAGAAAAATGGAATCATTGTAGAAGCTCTAAAGTTCAGATCAACAGGAAGTCAAACTTACCTGAGCAGGTGATCTGCAGGTTTCTAGAATATGACGCTGGTTCAGTCCTTGAGGAGTTCTCTGGTCGTCCCACTGAAAGTACAGAACCACAGTCCAGCTGTCTGCACAGCGTCTCTGCAGACGTCAGGTTCCACTCAGACAGAGAGACGTTTACTGCTCTCCAGTCGCCTCCATCTCTCCTCTCCAGGATCCCAGCACAGCGGCTGGCTCCGCCCACCAACCTGACATCATCAGGAGCCGCTAAACAGAGACACACAGGTAATCAGTGCACAGAGTTAGAGACAAAGGAAGACAGGAAACCCTCTCACTCCTCCTTCATGTGTCTGTAAGTTTGTGTCTTCAGCCCAGAGATCTGAAGAGAGCAGAATAGAAATACAACTGCACACACGGAAAAACTGACCACAAGGTTACTGAGAAGAAACGGCAGTCCACTCTGAGACACTCTGATCTGATCCAAATCCTTTATTAAACAGGGATGAAGGCATTTCAACTGCAGCAAGTCTTCATCAGGACAGCTGCTGTTTCTACCATGGCCTCTATCTGAAATCAATCAGCTCCTTCATTCTTTCATTTTCTGCTCTTTTATGCTCGTCCTCTCATCCAGAGAGAACCTGATCCTGGTTCTAATGTTCTAGACCGTTCTGACCTGTGTAGCTCTCACCCTCAGTGAGCAGGCCATCAACAAGCGATCCAGTCCTCATTAACACCCATCAGAATGATTACACAGGAAGTAAACTGTCTAAAAGACCCCCAACATTTCAAACTATGCTTTCAGGGGGCCTCATGTCTCAAGGCTCAAGGATCTTTATTAGAACCCAAAAGGGTACATTTGTTGTGCAGAGAGGAGTTCAGCATCCAGGAGACAAAAGCAACAACAATGATTCACAATTCAAGACACAATCCACAAAAAAACATTAAAATCAGACATTAAAATGTTAAAATAAACATTAATGATTAAAACCCAGTCATGATAAAGCACTCTAGACGACAGCTGTTCTAAAATAATACTCCAACGGTGCTAAAGTGCTTCTGAAGGCTCCCTAAAATAATACATATTCTTAGTTAAAGTGCGTCATCTTGCCTTAGTGTTGTTTAACAGAGCAGTAGCTGCTGGTACAGAAGTGTTC
This sequence comes from Cheilinus undulatus, assembly GCF_018320785.1. Lineage (NCBI taxonomy): Eukaryota > Metazoa > Chordata > Actinopteri > Labriformes > Labridae > Cheilinus > Cheilinus undulatus. The sequence goes on from NC_054875.1 coordinate 47,522,046, forward strand.
CTGTAGCATTTAGTTCTCCTGTAAGAGGAACAGAGCGTCAACAAGAGCAAAGAAGTTAAACTCTGAATGTAAAGGATGAGAGCAGTCATGGAGGACAGTGCTGGCTTTACGCTGCAGCTGTTAGGAACAAGGATCTGGGCAGACTGAATGAAGGCTCAATAGAATTAAATCATCAGAGTTTTATCAACGTGAAAACGAGCAAGCTTCCTCAGACAAAATAGTCGCTGGTGTGCGTTTTTACAGAGTGCCTCACTATTCTTCTCAAAGGTCAGTTTAGCTTAGATAATCGCTCCCAGATATTTCTTGCTCTCCACACATTCAACTGCCTGGTTTTTGATCATAGTAGGCTCATGATGTGGAGCATGAGCTCTAAAATCTATGATCGTTTCCTTTGTCTTAGATTTGTTAAGCTCTAAGAAAGAATCATCACACCAGGTGACAAACTCATCCACAATGGGACCATGGCTGGACTCATCACTGTGGAACAAACTCACAATAACAGAATCTTCTGCATATTTGACTGTAAACCTGTTCTCATGTTCACTTTAACATGTTTGTGTACAAAATCTATAATAACAGTGAGAGAGCACAGCCCTGTGGTGAGCCTGTGGAAGAAGAAGATATGGAGCTGTTTGACCCTTTGTGACCTGTTTGTTCAAAATCAACAATCCACCCGACCAGATTTAAACTCAGGTGAAAATGCTCTAAGAGCCTTATGTCAAGGATATGGGGCTGGATCGTGTTAAAAGCAGAGGAAAAATCAAAAACCAGCAGTCTGGCGTGTGTTTTTCTACCTTCAAGATTGGTGGTTAAAAAGTTTAGCAGCATTGTTGTGAAATCCTCTACTCCTCTGTGAGCCCTACAGGCAGACTGTAAAGGGTCAGGGTCAGTGAGAGTGCCAGCTCAGCAGCCTCAATAATCCTCTTCTTTATGAGCTTTTCCTCACAATAAATGTGAGGGACCCTGGCTAAAATCATTCAAAGCTTCTGGGCTGCTGTTTTTAGACCTGAGCATGACTTTAGTAGTTTGCCACTGATGTTGTCTGAGCCCAGGCTCTTATTAACTTTAACAGCTGTCTCATCAAGAGAGCCGTCTCCTCCACAGTTTGAATCCTGATTTAAGGTTCATCTATATTAATCAGCTAGTGTTGTACTCAAGAACACAGTGTCCAAGACTTGCTCAAGATCAGAGTGCATGAGGACCTAGACAAGACCAAGACTTTTAGGAGTTGAGACCGAGTCAAAACTGAGACCAAGACAAGACCACGACAATCGAGACAGAGTCAAGACTAAGTCAAGACTGAGACCATAAATATCAATTTAAAAAAACCATGCCAAGTTTGAACAGTTAAAGAGCATTCTTGTGTTCTTTTTAATAAATGTGACAGATAAAACAAGGAGTTTGTAACTTTTTCAAAGAACAACAGCCAAAAATGTCAAATCTTAATTTAAATTTGTTTAACTAACTTCCAGTAAAAATAAATCCTTTTGTGTATTTAAAAGCCATTGACTAGTCTGGAATAATTTTAAATATCTGGAAATGAGATGTTTATGTAGATTAGTCAGGTGAATGAGGCCTAAAGTAAGTGTTAAGAGGTATTTCTGACGGTAAATAAGATGGACTGATGTCTGAGCGTTTGCTGGTGTAGCTATTTGTTGTTTTAGTGAGTGCTTCTCTTCATTATCACATTAATAAAGTCCAAGAATAGTAGATCAGTGCTGGTCTCATCTGGTCTTAATGGAAAATCCTGAGTCCAGCCAGTCCGAGACCAAGAAAAGACCAAGACATTCAAGATGTGGTCTTGGGACCGTTCTCTATAATGAACTATTCAGTAATCAGCATAAAGGGTCACACTAAAGCCGTCTGTTTGAAACAGCTGCCTTAACGAGGGTTAAATTACGGGGACTGGAGTAAATCTGCTGCCAGACTGAGAGGTTCTCTGTTCTTTATTTGTGTTTTGTGTATTCTACAACTACTCAGATTGTCTTCATTTATGTGGATAGTTCCTGTTTCAGCAGTGATATTACAACTTTGAAAGAAATGTGAGACAGTCATGTGACTAATTCAAATATTTCTAAAAGACTGTCAAAGAGCAGAACTGAAGCCCGCTCTCTTGGCATTAAACACTGAGCTAACGAGTCTTTGGTGCAAATGTTGGAGATCCTTTAGGAAGAAAAGACCATTATGCCCATTCACCAGGTTTATGTGAAACCTCTGATCATTTTCTCAAACCTTAATATTTAGACTGTTTTATTTTGTGCAACATGCATTAATGATGAACAATACATCATTTAGACACATTCCCCTTCCAAAGCCATATTTAATACCTTAGACCTGGTGAACGGACTTTGGGTTCAAAAGCACGTTTTCAGTCATCTGCCTCCTCCAAGGTGTTCCACACCACAGGTGGCACTCCTTCATTCACACCCTTCGCTCCACATTCACACACTACAGGTGAAGACTGATATGTAGGGTGGACATCAGTATTAGCTAATTCTATTCACACACCAACGAAGCAGTGGCAGCAGTTTAGGGTCTAATGACACATCGACAAATGACTGGAGATCGAACCAACGACCGACTCTACCCACTGAACCACAGTCATGCTGTACCACAGGTGTGAGGGTCCTACCTGAGCTCCAGAGCCACAGAAACACTATCAACACTCGGTGATCCATCACTGTGTCCCCTCAAGCAGCCCATCCCTCTCTGTCCCTCTCCCCGGCTGTTCGTCTTCTTTATCAGACATCCAGTCACGTCCTGCCCCCTGACCTCATCTGCTGTTTCTATCTGTTTCCTGATTGCTTCATACTTGTTTGTCAAAATGCAGGAAATAACCTCTACTGTTATGAAATCCAACATATGAGGATTTAATGAGGTTGTTCATCAGTTAGGGCCCAAATTAGGGCTGAAACATGATTGAGCCTCTGCATTACAAAATCCCTGGAGGCTCCCTTTAAATCAGTCTTGTATCCGATTATGCCCGTGGTTTAAACAAGAACACTGCGCTGTGTGACGTACAGTATTCTTTCTGAAGTAATAATATCAGATTTCATGACAAAAGTGTTCTGTAATATCAGAGAGGCAGACAGAAACTTCACAATGTGCTTGTTAATGCTACTGTACATTCACTGATGGAGTAGTGTGAGTAGAGTTTACATTAGCTAATATTTACCGCTGGTTTAAGAGGTATGACTATGAAATAATGAGAGTGAGCTCATGAGGAGAAAACCCCATGGTTCACAGTCACACCCAGTGTTCTGTATTAAAGGTATTCACATGACTGCTGTAAGTTTCCAAGAAGTCACGTCTTACTTCACTGCTAGATTCTGATTAAAGTTAATGAGTTTCTGCTGAGACGTCAGAAAATGATTGGCTTAAATGTTGAGAAATGCATTTACTTAAAATGTTGGTAAAATTGAACAAAACAGCACGACGGGATACTTGCTGTGTCAGATGATCTGATCCAGGATCAGTAAAGTTTTGTTTAATGACTTCAGAAAAGCAACGTTGGGACAATCGGCGTCTCAGTCGGGACAAGGAAATTTAGCTCAAAAACACAGGGCGTCCAGGCTGACACGGGACAGCTGGCACTCTAAGTACAGCAGAGTGATTCAGTTCTTTGCAGATGACGTCCCGCAGCAGCAGAGAACTCCCCTTGGGGGGTAAGAAATGATTTCTGCATGGAGAAAATCAACAAAAGGCCGTGTTTAAAGCTGTTTACAACTGTGCCAAGAGTTCCAAAACATTCTTAATCCTGAAGATCCTTTTGTGTCCCTAAAGTAGTGAAATATTCTGACAAAAATGCAACGTTTTTAAAAAGTCACAGAGCAACAGCAGCAGGTAGGAACTTTAAAAAAGCTTCCATCCAAAGCCTGGATAAGCACCGTCACACAACGCTCCTGTGTGGTCTGTTCCCACAAAGCTTTGATTCAGGCCAGTTTTGTCAAGTTTTAGCACATTAAGCTGTGATCTTACCCGTGTTTTCTCAGCTGATGTCTGTCTCTTTTAAGAGATCCAGATCATATGGCTCAGCTCAGCAGAGCTGGTTGTTTGACTCCCAAACGGCTCTTCATCTGGTATCCGTTTGGCTTTTTAAATGTAGATTAAAGGACAGAGGAAAGGAAACTGGCATTCAAACAGAAGCTAGCTACTGCGGCTAACATTAAAGAGCCGTTCTGTGGCACAGGCTTACTCATGAACGGCATGTCATCACACGGTCCTTTACCCCACAAGGTTTATTTGGTAGATAGTACATCACTGTTTCAATCAAAAGCATGTTTATGACAAAATGGGGACTTTTATGTTAAATGAGGATAGCTGTGGCTCAGCTAGCCTCTTAGCTCAATACAAGACTCTTCAAGACAACACCTGTTCTTAGGAGGTCCAGCCCCAACACCCGCAGCTATTTTATAGGTAAACGTATTTTTTACTAGACTGCTTGGGTTTCATGAGTACTGAAAAGGTTTGATTTTGTTTAAGTTTGTTAAAAATGATGATGCGCTAAAGGGGGCATAGCAGTGTGTACCCGTGAGAGGGTGTGTGAGAGGTGATTTCTTTGGCTGTGTGAAATAAAACCTTTGCAGCATGTTTTGAAGTGATACTGGCTGCGCTGTCAATGGTAAACATGAATGGACACCATAAAGTTCCACAGTTGCCTCAACGCGCTCCCCTCAGGACATAGCTCCTTCATCTGTGGCTGCACTGCACTGATTAAAATATTCAGCCCTGTACAAAGTTGAATATAATTTTCAGTGGGCTAACACAGCTAATAAATACAGTTTTCTTAAGAAAGAAGTGCTGTGTATTGCTTTCCACAGTCGACAGGTACTGGATTTTAGTTCTAAGTATGTTGTGAGCAAAATGTATGCACTTGGCAGCCAGAAAAAGTACCTCCTGGACAGGGCTAGTAGGAATTTAGATGGGGCAAGTAGATTTGGAAAGCAAAAACCTTAACATCGGACCCTGTATTAGATATAAATATAAATGTAAATGTTAATTTTTTAGAGAGAGTTCCAGTCAGTGGTAGGCTGGATCAGCAACCATAAACTTGTATTAAATGTACCACAGATAACTAGCCTAGTAGTTGGAACTGCTTATTGATTATGTTTTAAAACAAAGCTTTAGCTCAGGATAAATCAGAACTTATTAAATCAGGTAGATGATGTCAAACTTCTAGGTCTTATTATAGACCAGAGACTGTCCTGGGACAAGCAGGTACAAAAACTAGTGACTAAGATGGAAAATAACTTGTTATTAAAAGGTGCACAAAGTACTTCTCATCATAAACAGTTCAACAACTAATTCAGGCTTTGTTTTTTTCTCATCTGGATTACTGCTCTGTAGTCTGGTCCAGCATTTCTATCAGCAATATTAAGAAACTTCTGCTGGTTGAGAATATGGCTGCACGCGTGGCTCTGTCATGCAGGTTTAGGCCAAATGTCAGTAAAATGCAGGAAAGTCTCTTATGGTTTGAAGTTAAAAATAGATTATTATATGCACTGATGGTTTTCCGATGGAATGTCATAACAACTAAAACACCTTTAAATTCATATGAAAAGCTCTCCTTTAGTACAGATGTACACCATTACTCTACCAGGCATGCTGTTAGAGGTTGTTTAAGTTTGGCTAAAGCAAAGACTTCATCAGCTCAGGGATATACAGAGAAATGCAGGAATGGAACTTTAACAACAAAATACTCATTACAGTTTTAAAAATCCCTGGAAAGATATGATTTCACAGTGTTTGAGGGCTTCATACCAGAGTCTGCTTAGGGCCTCACTTTCGCCTGACAATAATTCATACTTATCATCAGAAAGAGAGATTTTCCTACATAGAATTTAAAGATTAGTCTTCTGATGATTGATTTATGGATCTTTAGGAAAACAGAACAACAACAACAATCGCATTTATTGGATTTGGCAATAACAACTGAATGCTTCACTAGCATCAGTTTATAATTAACACTTTAGTTTTTACACAGGAAAGACTGTCTCTATCATGGGCTAAATGTTTCAAACGTCTCTAGTATTCTAATTTTAAACAGTCTTGTGGGACTCATGTGGGATAGAGTCCAGGAAAAATATCCCTACGGGGACATTAAAGTCTGTCTTATCTTATCTTATCTTATCTTATCTTATCTTATCTTATCTTATCTTATCTTGTAAAAACTGTGTGTCCATAAGAGGCAAAAGGACTCAACTTTGAGATTAGTAGGTCCTGATTTCACTGGTCAGTGTGAAAACCCGGGCCGTGTGTGACTATGGGACCAGAGTATAAGCACATGAATCTGGAGTTTTGGTCATGTGTCATAAAGGTTTCATGTTTCATTCACACAGTGAATGCTGAGATTCAGTCAGTCAGTCCGAGCAGAGGCAGGGATTAAACCATCACACCTTGAAAACCGATCATCTCTGTGGCGAGGCGGGTCGAGTTTGGGCCGAGCTCGCCGTAGCCCGGTGTGACAGAACTGCTGATAGAAAAGTAGATCAGCACGGCTTGGTTTGAATTGATGTGGCCAGAAGTCCCAGTGGAAAAGCCCCATTAGCTGCTAATGCTAATATTAGAGTGTTCAGTCTCCTATCAAATATGGCTGCTGCTGCTCATACAGTTACCATCATTACTGACTTCATAGCCACATTCTAGAAAATAAGTTTAAAACAGATGAGTGGCAAGGACAGCCAAAATGTGTCTTATTCAGTGTTGTGCTTGTTCTCTCTCTCCCTCAGCTTCAGCAGGTTACTGTCCATCAGGAGTCTGCCTCTGCTGGAGTTTTCCTCCTCTTAAAGGAACTTTCCACTCCAACTTTGCCATGGGGCAATATCATCTGCTGGTGTTGCTCAACTGTGTTTCATCAAATCAAGAGAAAAAATGTTCTTCTTTTTCTTCTGTATTCTATCAACTCATAATCCTGTCACTTGATTTCTGAGAAAACTCCACAAAAAACAGCTCAGTGTTTTTCTAATCAAACACATCTAAGTAAGCTCCCCCACAGCTTCACGGTGGTGTCACATGTTCAAACCTCTTAGCTGAACTGTGGGGGAAATGAATAGATAAATGAGGTAAAAACATCGAGGGGAAAAACACAATCTGATGAAGAGCAGAGATGATGAGTTTCACAACAGTCATCAGGATGTGGTTAATTTCTCTCAGACTAAGAAGGAAGGTGCAAACAGGTTAAAGTGAACTAGAGCAAAAAAGTAAGTAAAATACTAACAACTGTAATAATGGTTGGGTAAATGTGCCTTCATGAGTGCAATAATGTAAAGTCCTATCCACACATGCAGGAATGGGCAAAACTTCGCAAAAGTGGTAAAAACATTACAAAAATGGCCTAAAAATGGATTTACAAATGTTAATAGTGGCAAAATACGGAAAAATAGGGTAAAACTGGGCATAAAGTGGTAAAAACATTATAAAAATGGCCTAAAACTGGATTTACAAATGTTAATAGTGGCAAGTAAGTAAAAATTTAACATGGTTATTCCAAAGCGTTCTTAAAACTAAAACAAAACATTTTTG